>NC_092095.1:7416958-7553415 GCF_045679555.1 Salvelinus alpinus
TATCATAATCCTGTCTCACCGTACCATCCCTCCCAGACTCCTGTCTCACCGTGCCATCCCTATCATAATCCTGTCTCACCGTACCATCCCTCCCAGACTCCTGTCTCACCGTGCCATCCCTCCCAAACTCCTGTCTCACCGTACCATCCCTCCCAGACTCCTGTCTCACCGTGCCATCCCTCCCAGACTGTTGTTTTTTCTGCGGCGAGGCTCAGACATCGGAGACGGAGACTCTAAGTCAACATCAGAATCAAATGAAGACTCTTCAGCAGCAACGTCGATATCCGATCCTCCATCCGACTCCACCTCATCTAAATTCTGCAGCATGTGCAGTGCTGTCAGTGCATCCAATCGTTTGGTTGGGCCATTGTGAACTACGCACATTATATCTTGTACTCAGTGTCTGATTTGACTGATTCAAGGAGAAATTACATTGCATTCGTAAAGTATTCAGACCCCTTCCCGTTAAAGCCTTATTCTAAATTGGATGAAATATATTTTTTTCTCTCATCAATGTAAACACGATACCCCATAGTGACAAAAGAAAAACAAGTTTAGACATTTTTTGCTAATTCACGAAAAAAAAAAAAATATCACATATACATAAGAATTCAGACCCTTTACTCAGTACTTTGTTGGAGCACCTTTGGCAGCGATTACAGCCTTGAGTCTTCTTGGGTATGACACTACAAGCTTGGCACACCTGTATTTGTGCAGTTTCTCTCATTCTTCTCTGCAGATCCTCTCAAGCTCTGTCGGGTTGGATGGGGAGCGTCGCTGCACAGCTATTTTCAGGTCTCTCCAGAGATGTTCGATCGGGTTCAAGTCTGGGCTCTGGATGGGCCACTCAAGAACATTCAGAGACTTATCAGGAAGCCACTCCTGCATTGTTGTGTCTGTGTGCATAGGGTTGTTGTCCTGTTGGAATGTAAACCTTAGACCCAGTCTGAGGACCTGAGCACTCTGGAGCAGGTTTTCATCAAGGATCTCTCTGTACTTTTCTACGTTCATCTTTCTCTCATCCTGACCAGTCTCCCAATCCCTGCCACTGAAAAACATCCCCAAAGCATGATGCTGCCACCACCATGCTTCACCGTAGGGACGGTGCCAGCTTTTCCAGAAGTGATGCTTGGCCTTCATCAGACCAGAGATTCTTGTTTCTCATGGTCTGAGAGTCTAAGTGCCTTTTGGCAAACTCCAAGCGGGCTGTCATGTGCCTTTTAGTGATTAGTGGCTTCCGTCTGGCCACTACAGCATAAAGGCCTGATTGGTGGAGTGCTGCAGAGATGGTTGTCCTTCTGGAAGGTTCTCCCTTCTCCACAGAGTAACTCTGGAGCTCTGTCAGAGTTACCAACGGGTTCTTGGTCACCTCCCTGACCAAGGCCCTTCTCCCACGATTGCTCAGTTTGGCCGGGCGGCCAGCTCTAGGAAGAGTCTTGGTGGTTCCAAACTTCTTCCATTTTAAGAATGATGGAGGCCACTGTGTTCTTGGGGACCTTCAATGCTGCAGACATTTTTTGGTATCCTTCCCCAGATCTGTACCTCGACACAATCCTGTCTCGGAGCTCTACGGACAATTCCTTCGACCTCATGGCTTGGTTTTCTGACATGCACTGTCAACTGTGGGACCTTATGTGGGCAGGTGTGTGCCTTTCCAAATAATGTCCAATCAATTGAATTGACCACAGGTGGACGATCAATGGAAACAGGACGCACCTGAGCTCCATTTCAAGTCTCATAGCAAAGGGTCTGAATACTTATGTAAATAAGGTATTTTATTAAATGTTTTAAATTATATATATATTTGCAAAAAATTCGAAAAATCTGTTTTTGCTTTCTCTTTATGGGGTATTGTGTGTCGATTGATGAGGAAAACATTTAATTGAATACATTTCAGAATGAGGCTGTAACGTAACAAAATGTTGAAAAATCAAGGGGTATGAATACTTTCCAAATTGACGCTATCTACCATTTCCAGTCTTTTATAATAACATAGACTACCCACAATTCTTCCTCATCATTGCACTATTGTGGCGCAAGGTGGCCTAGTGGTTAGAGCGTTGGGCGAATCCCCGAGCTGACAAGGTAAACAATCTGTCGGTCTGCCCCTGAACAAGGCAGTTAACCCGCCGTTCCCCCGGTAGGCCGTCATCGTAAATAAGAATTTATTCTTTAACTGAGTTGCCTAGTTAAATAATGTTGAAATATATATATATATTTTTAAATGGTTCTAAATTAAATCATCCTCTTCACCCTCCTCATCATCATTCAGGTCATTGAAGTCACATGCACCATTATCAGCTTCTATCTGGGTCATGTCGTCCATTCATCCATTGATGATAAAAGCATATTTTTATGGTATTTTCTATTAGGTTCCTTATTTTTACTTGGTAGCCAGAGCAAAGCTGCTGAACGCTCGGACAGGACAGATATTCAAGGGGGCGAAAAAGGTGACATTTGGGAATAGAGCTGCACCTGTTTAATTTTGACAGTTATTTGACAAAGGTAAGGGTCATAGAAACAGAAAGGAAAATGCTCTTTATGATACCATATAGAAATCACAATGTTTTACCTGCGTGTGATTCCCGGAGGAGGATTTGATAAAGTGATGCTCCTTTAATTGCATCTGTCAATTACAAGATGAGCCAATTTGACAATGTATAGGCCTAATATTGTGACTCTTCAGGTTATTGTCAATAGGCTAACTCTAATGTGTAAAATGTTTGTTTCGTATAGTTTAGGTGTAGTTTGGATGGGCCGGCTGACTGGCATCACGTAGCAGGTTTTCGTTTCCTTTACGCTACATTTGATAAGTAATAGAGTTACAGTAAATAAAACAGTCCCGTTTAAAGATTTATTTTACAAAGTAAAATGTAAAAGAGAACGGTATCAATCAGCAAGGCGTGCGATCAAATTATTAACATTATTAACATTATTAACATATTAACATATTAACATTATTAACAATATTAACATATTAACAGTATTAACATTATTAACAGTATTAACATATTAACACAATTAACATATTAGCATTATTAACATATTAACAATATTAACATTAACATATTAACAGTATTAACAGTATTAACATGAACAATATTAACATATTAACATTATTAACATATTAACATTATTAACATTTTTAACATGAGCTCCAACGCTGATAAACAGGCATAACACACACTCATCACTACACTATTGTTGTTCTGAATTTAATCACCCTCATCATTCAGTTAGACCTAATTGATATTTAATTGTGAAGTAAGGTACACAATTATCCCCCATTTATCCATTTGTCATTCATTCAGTGAGGAGAGAGAGACTCATTAGCGCCTGGCTGGGTACCAATGTCCTACAGCACATTGTCTTGGAGCCTGGCCGGGTACCAAACGTCCTACAGCACATTGTCTTGGAGCCTGGCCGGGTACCAATGTCCTACAGCACATTGTCTTGGAGCCTGGCCGGGTACCAACGTCCTACAGAACACCGTCTTGGAGCCTGGCTGGGTACCAACGTCCTACAGCACATTGTCTTGGAGCCTGGCCGGGTACCAACGTCCTACAGCACATTGTCTTGGAGCTTGGCCGGGTACCAACGTCTCACAGCACATTGTCTTGGAGCCTGGTCGGGTACCAATGTCCTACAGAACACCGTCTTGGAGCCTGGCCGGGTACCAACGTCCTACAGAACACCGTCTTGGAGCCTGGCCGGGTACCAACGTCCTACAGCACATTGTCTTAGAGGGTGAAGTTAGGTTAAAGTTAATAGGAGTGAAAGAAACATGTAAAAAATGCTATAAATACTTTTCTGTTTGTGATTTCAAAATTCGGGCAAATGAGAAGTGTAAAATACAAACATTTAGGAAGAGTCAGGGAAGGAGCAGGACATGGCTTTTTGGGGGGCAGATTTTTTTTATTTACAAAATCAAAACGTCAGTGGTTGTGCGAGGCCAATACATATCCGTTGGAGTTGATCAGAGTTAAAACTTTGCGCGTGTGTCCCTAGGCTCCTGTTAGAAGACCCGTTGTTTCCGGCCTCCAGCAGTACTGCGTTATGTTTGACATTTGTGTGTGTGTGTGTTGCTACGCTACGGTTGACCTTGGCTTTCTGCAGCAGGATCGTTTTCCCACTTATTCTGTTTTCCCTCCATCTCTCAGGTCACATGACCCCCATCACATGGAAGCTCACCCCCATCAACCAAAGCAAATTCCCTGTCAAAACTAGGTCTTCGACTCAACCCTACCTCTCTCCAAATACCCCCCCCCCCCCCCCCATCTATATGTCCTCATCCCCTCTCTCTGGTCTAGACTCCACTTCCCTCTGTCAAATATAGGTCTCTAACACCAACTTCTCCTCTCTCCATCCCCATTTCACCATTTCCTCAAGCCTGGTCTCATAGACTAGACGTAACATAGTAAACTCAAATTATTATGATATGTTACGTTTGGTATGGTTACATTAAGACAGTTTACGTAACCCTTTAACCTGACTCTTAAACCGTAACCCTTTAACCTGACTCCTAAACCGTAACCCTTTAACCTGACTCTTAAACCGTAACCCTTTAACCTGACTCCTAAACCGTAACCCTTTAACCTGACTCCTAAACCGTAACCCTTTAACCTGACTCCTAAACCGTAACCCTTTATCCTGACTCCTAAACCGTAACCCTTTAACCTGACTCCTAAACCGTAACCCTTTAACCTGACTCCTAAACCTTAACCCCTCCCTCAACGTGACCAAGGAGATGATTGTGGACTACAGGAAAAGGAGGACCTAACACACCCCCATTCTCATCGACGGGGCTGTAGTGGAGCAGGTTGAGAGCTTCAAGTTCCTCGGTGTCCACATCACCAACAAACATACATGGTCCAAGCACACCAAGACAGTCGCGAAGAGGGCATGACAAAACCTATTCCCCCTCAGGAGACTGAAAAGATTTGGCATGGGTCCTCAGATCCTCAAAAAGTTTAACAGCTGCACCATCGAGAGCATCCTGACGGGTTGCATCACTGCCTGGTATGGCAACTGCTCGGCCTCCGACCACAAGGCACTACAGAGGGTAGTGCGTAAGGCCCAGTACATCACTGGGGCCAAGCTCCCTGCCATCCAGGACCTCTATACCAGGCGGTGTCAGAGGAAGGCCCTAAAAATTGTCAAAGACTCCAGCCACACCAGTCATAGACTGTTCTCTCTGCTACCGCACGGCAAGCGGTACCGGAGCGGCAAGTCTAGGTCCAAGAGAGTTCTAAACAGCTTCTACCCCCAAGCCATAAGACTCCAGAACATCTAATCAATTGGCTACCCAGACTATTTGCATTACCCCAAGACGGTAAAAACGCATGTATAATAAATGATTGGAGCATTTCTCACCGTCTCTTTTTTAAATTGTATTTTTATTTTACCTTGATTTAACCAGGTAGGCCAGTTGAGAACAAGTTCTCATTTACAACTGCGACCTGGCCGTCTCTACTGGCCAATATTTTACATTATGTTAATATCACCGTCTCTACTGGCCAATCTGTTACATTATGTTAATATCACCGTCTCTACTGGCCAATCTGTTACATTATGTTAATATCACCGTCTCTACTGGCCAATCTGTTACATTATGTTAATATCACCGTCTCTACTGGCCAATCTGTTACATTATGTTAATATCAGTCTCTACTGGCCAATCTGTTACATTATGTTAATATCACCGTCTCTACTGGCCAATCTGTTACATTATGTTAATATCAGTCTCTACTGGCCAATCTGTTACATTATGTTAATATCACCGTCTCTACTGGCCAATATGTTACATTATGTTAATATCACCGTCTCTACTGGCCAATCAGTTACATTATGTTAATATCACCGTCTCTACTGGCCAATCAGTTACATTATGTTAATATCACCATCTCTACTGGCCAATATGTTACATTATGTTAATATCACCATCTCTACTGGCCAATATGTTACATTATGTTAATATCACCATCTCTACTGGCCAATATGTTACATTATGTTAATATCACCATCTCTACTGGCCAATATGTTACATTATGTTAATATCACCGTCTCTACTGGCCAATCTGTTACATTATGTTAATATCACCATCTCTACTGGCCAATCTGTTACATTAAGTTAATATCATATCAACGAGGACAGTATGTATTCAAACTGGCATTTTTCAGACTGCATGTGTTCAAATGGCACCTATTTCCTACGACCCTCTCTCTCCCTCTAACAGCTAAACATCAGACTCTCTCTCTCTCTCTCTCTCCCTCTAACAGCTAAACATCAGACTCTCTCTCTCTCCCTCCTACCAGCTAAACATCTCTCTCTCTCCCTCCTACCAGCTAAACATCTCTCTCTCTCTCTCTCTCTCCCTCCTACCAGCTAAACATCTCTCTCTCTCCTACCAGCTAAACATCCCTCTCTCTCTCTCTCCCCCTTTTCCTCTCTCTCTCTCCTTCCCTCCCCTCTCTCTCTCCTTGCCTACTTCCCTCCCCTTAATCTCTCTCCCACTTTCCATCTCTGTACCAGCTAAACATCCCTCTCTCTCTCCCTCCTACCAGCTAAACATCCCTCTCTCTCTCTCCCTCCTACCAGCTCAACATCCCTCTCTCCCTCCTACCAGCTAAACATCCCTCTCTCTCTCTCTCTCCCCTCCTACCAGCTAAACATCAGACTCTCTCTCCCACTTTCCGTCTCTGTACCAGCTAAACATCCCTCTCTCTCCCTCTCTCCTACCAGCTAAACATCCCTCTCTCTCCCTCTCTCCTACCAGTGAACCATGGAGAGGCATCAGAACAGGGCCATGTGCTCTAAGAGGTCATGTGGCTCCCTACACTGTTATTGATGGCCTGGCCGCAACACAACAGGACTGGTCAAATCTCTTTCCCCTCTGAAAAATACAGGTTATTCCAAGTCTAAAATATCTCTATCCCTCTCCTTCTCTGCTGGGCCCTTCGAACCATGAAATAGACTTTACATCACGTTAACAGAGACACAGCAACAACCAAGATACGGCTCTTTTCAGTCTCCCTACCTCATTTTTCATCCCCGTTTTTTTCCCTCTTTGCTACTGTAATCGAACACAGGCAGGATCTCTTTCTCTCTCTCTTTCTGTTTATTGTCTAGATTAGATATCTGTTCCAGGGCTGGTTATATGACAGGAAGTCGTACTTCTAAAGTCATGAAGCGATTTAGATCACACCCAGGCCTTTTCAAACACACCTCGGCTGATAAGCTATAGTCTGGGAGTGTTCCTGGGGGGGTCAACCTTTCTGCTGATGATAGCCTACCGTACAGTGGGAGTGTCTGGGGGGGGGGGGGGGTTCAACCTGTCTGCTGCTGATAGCCTACCGTACAGTGGGAGTGTCTGGGGGGGGGGGGTCAACCCGTCTGCTGATAGCCTACCGTACAGTGGAAGTGTCTGGGGGGGTCAACCTGTCTGCTGATAGCCTACCGTACAGTGGGAGTGTCTGGGGGGGGGGGGGGGGGGGGGTCAACCTGTCTGCTGATAGCCTACCGTACAGTGGAAGTGTCTGGAAGTGTCTGGGGGGGGGTCAACCTTGGACTACATACAGTAACCTAGAGGCGCTGTTTTGCTCACTCAGATGCCTTCTTCACTGAGAGTTTCAGCACAGAGGAAGAAGCAAAGCGAGAGGACTCACTCTTGCCAAAATCTGTCAAGAATAAACCCCAATCTGTTTCTATGGGCTTGATATGCAGACCTACACGTCACCAGTAGGTCTCGTAAATGTACCGTTAATCCCAGACATTTGGTTACATAATGCTGGTATTAATTATAGTAATTTACCGTTCTCATGCTCAGAGTGTTCATAAGTTGCTAGAAACACGTTTTGGTTTATTTCATAACCATCATTTAGGAGTTTTGTCATTTTTATTTTATTTTATTTGGAGTGGGCCATGTGAGCAACGTGTCTGTTTTCTCTGTCCTGATAACGTGGAGGGAGCAGGCATAGAAATACCTGGCTGAACTTTGGGGAACGTCTGATTCCTGATCATCTTTACTCACCACGTCCACCACTAATAAACTGAGGCTTCTCAGTTACTGTTTCTTCACCTCACACACTAAGTCAACCAAGTCTTATTTTAATTAGATACATTTTTTTTTTTACACATATTGCGAATGTCCCTCGCAGTATTTTAAAAATCTTCCCAACACGCTCCTGGCCTCGATAATCACTAAACCTCAGTGTGAAAGAGAAGAATATAATAACATACTTCCCCCTTAGGCAACCTCCCCCTGCCGGAATGGGCCCCGTTTGACTTTGACAACGTTGCACTTCACTAGCAATAGCTCAAGTCAAGACAGATAGAAAGGGAGGCGGACAGGTGGATTAGAGAGATGAATGTGATGGAAAGAACCAGCATTTTTAATTTTTATTTTTTTAAATCAGGACATTTTCTCCAGTATTTTTTTGGTTGTCGTCTATTGGCCTTTCTCGTTGCTAAGGGCTACTGCTGTATCTCTTGGGAGTTCCATGCGCTCATTTCTTTAGCCGACAAATGGATCACGGGGTATCAATGTGTCCATATACAGCAGAGGTTGATGCTCCCGCATTAGTTTGACATTTTATCGTTACAATTCGGATTTTTATTGATTAACCACGTGACGATTACTGAGGAATGTAATATTGAAATAAAACTATTCCACAAATGCTCATATAAAAAAATAACTCCCACGTAGATCGGTAGAAATTGTTAGATAAATTGTAAGCTTCGTCAAAATTGAAACTCACCTGCCGCCTATTGTCTCTAATATAACACACACATAAAAAAAAAAACGTGCCCATCCAACTGATTCGGTCAGGCGCCAGCCCTGCTGAAAAACCACCCGCACCCCATGTAGCTAAATACCTAACACACCCCATGTAGCTAAATACCTAACACACCCCATGTAGCTAAATACCTAACGCACCCCATGTAGCTAAATACCTAACACACCCCATGTAGCTAAATACCTAACGCACCCCATGTAGCTAAATACTTAACGCACCCCATGTAGCTAAATACTTAACACACCCCATGTAGCTAAATACTTAACGCACCCCATGTAGCTAAATACCTAACGCACCCCATGTAGCTAAATACCTAACGCACCCCATGTAGCTAAATACCTAACGCACCCCATGTAGCTAAATACCTAACGCACCCCATGTAGCTAAATACCTAATACACCCCATGTAGCTAAATACCTAACACATCCCATGTAGCTAAATACTTAACACACCCCATGTAGCTAAATACTTAACACACCCCATGTAGCTAAATACTTAACACACCCCATGTAGCTAAATACCTAATACACCCCATGGAGCTAAATACCTAACACACCCCATGTAGCTAAATACCTAACACACCCCATGTAGCTAAATACCTAATACACCCCATGTAGCTAAATACTTAACACACCCCACGACAATGTTATTCTGGGTGTCAAAGAAAGCCTGGAGAAATACAGAGAGAAGAAGAAGAGTAGGATGAGATGAACAGAGAGAAGAAGAGAGTTAAATACATAACACACAGCTTTTAATTGGCTGGAGCAGTAGTTAGCTCCACCCCAGCTCATCTGCATGTAACCCATTGGGCTAATCATTAGCTAGATCACAAACAATCAACATTAGGTTGTTGCTGCAACCTATTACTGACTGTCACTCAGCCAAACATGTACTGTGAATGTAATGTAGGTCTAGCTGTTACTGTACACCTGACCCGTGTTTCATTTAGCTCCCATCTCTCCGCTATGCATTCAACGCCATTGGAGAGCGCAACAGGCATTCCCACCGTAGGTACTGCGATGCTCCTCGTCTAAGCGCAGGCCATTAAAACAGCTTGTGTGTGTGTGTTCCCCCAACGATTGTATTCAGAATGTTGTACAATGACTTGGTTTCTCTCCGTGTGTCACTTCCTCATCTGTATGCAACAAGCTGACCAACTGAATACGTCAACTACTCTGCTACTGGGGGATTGTGGGATTTATTTATTACTCAGTGTGGCTGACTGATTATTTACTTGTAGACACATTTTTTTCTCCATTGGACAACTCAATATTTGCATAACTCAGCTCCATCTGGGCTCTCATTTGGGTCATAGGTGCTCATAAGTCTCAGACCTGGCAGGACCAATTTAAACTACTGTGGGTCTGTTGGCCTCAGCTGGGTTCACAAAAGGGAGAGAGCTATCCTCTGGTTAGACAGCTACGGTGCATTCTGTCACGAACCGGCTCGAAGTTCTGACAAAAAGGGAGACAACGTGGAGACTAGGAATAACACAATGTATTAAATAAAGTCAACTAAATACAATTAACAATGTGTGTAATCAGTGGTGTAAGTGAGTGTTTGCGTGTATAAATGTGATAATGAGGGGTGTTGAAATGTGCCAAAGCAAACAAACAGCCTCAAAAATACCACAACGAAATCTATAAATGTGTCTGCATGGAGAGTCTCCTCCATGAATGGGGAAGAGGTCTATTTATCCCGGGACACACCCGGGCCCAGGTGTGTCCCATGTCGCTGACGACCCTCCCGGCTCCGCCCACCGACGTCCTAATAAGGAAACGAGAGCAAAGAGAGAGAATACGGCAGACAGAGTGGGAGGGTCGTCACAGAGTGGGAGGGTCGTCACAATTCGGGAAAGTATTCCAACCCCTTGACTTTTTCCTCATTTTGTTACGTTACACCCTTATTCTAAAATGGATAAAATTGTCATTTTTCCCTCGTCAATCTAAACACAATAACCCATAAAGACAAAGCGAAAACAGGTTTTAAGAAATGTTTGCTAATTTATTAAAAAACCTAATAACAGAAATACATTATTTACATAAGTATTCAGACCCTTCGCTATGAGACTGTAAATTGAGCTCAGGTGCATCCTGTTTCCATTGATCATCCTTGAGGTGTTTCTACAACTTGATTGGAGTCCACCTGTGGTAAATTCAGTTGATTGGACATGATTTGGAAAGGCGCACACCTGTCTATATTACGGTCCCACAGTTGACAGTGCACGTCAGAGCAAAAACCAGGCCATGAGGTTGAAGGAATTGTCTGTAGAGCTCCGAGACAGGATTGTGTCGAGGCACAGATCTGGGGAAGGGTACCAAAACATTTCTGCAGCATTGAAGGTCCCCAAGAACACAGTGGCCTCCATCATTCTTAGATGGAAGAAGTTTGGGGTGGTGACCAAGAACCTGATGGTCTCTGACAGAGCTCGAGTGTTCCTCTGTGGAGAAGGGAGAACCTTCCAGAAGGACAACCATCTCTGCAGCACTCCACCAATCAGGCCTTTATGGTAGAGTGGGCAGACAGAAGCCACTCCTTAGTAAAAGGCACATGACAGCCCGCTTGGAGTTTGCCAAAAGGCATCTAAAGAACTCAGACCATGAGAAACACGATTCTCTGGTCTGATGAAACCAAGATTGAACTCTTTGGCCTGAATGCCAAGGATCTCGTCTGGAGGAAACCTGGCACCATCCCTACGGTGAAGCATGGTGGTGGCAGCATCATGCTGTGGGGATGTTTTTCAGTGGCAGAGACTGGGAGGCTAATCAGGATCAAAGGAAAGATGAACAGAGAAAAGTACAAAGAGATCCTTGATGAAAACCTGCTCCAGAGCACTCAGGACCTCAGACTGGGGGCGAAGGTTCACCTTCCAACAGGACAACAACCCTAAGCACACAGCCAAGACAACGCAGGAGTGGCTTCAGAACAATTCTCAATGTCCTTGAGTGGTCCAGCCAGAGCCCGGACTTGAATCCGATTGAACATCTCTGGAGAGACCTGAAAATAGCTGTGCAGCGACAACCTGACAGAGCTTGAGTGGATCTGCAGAGAAGAATGAGAGAAACTCCCCAAATACAGGTGTGCCAAGCTTGTAGCATCATACCCAAGAAGACTCAAGGCTGTAATCGCTGACAAAGGTGCTTCAACAAAGTACTGAGTAAAGGGTCTGAATAGTTATGTAAATGTGATATTTCTTTTTTTATTTGTAATAAATTTGCCAACATTTCTATAAACCAGTTTTTGCTTTGTCATTATGGGGTTTTCTGTGTTGTCATTTTTTTATATCCATTTTAGAAAAGGCTGTAATGTAACAAAAAGTGGAAAAAGTCAAGGGGTCTGAATACTTTCCGAATGCTCTGTATCCTCTGGTTAGAGAGCAAGTACTCAGGCCTTAGTGCAAAACTCACAGACACACTACAGACCCAGAGGCAGAAAACAGAGCGACAGTCTGGCCCCCCAGAGCGACAGTCTGGCCCCCCAGAGCGACAGTCTGGCCCCCCAGAGCGACAGTCTGGCCCCCCAGAGCGACAGTCTGGCCCCCCAGAGCGACAGTCTGACCCCCCAGAGCAACAGTCTGGCCCCCCAGAGCGACAGTCTGGCCCCCCAGAGCGACAGTCTGGCCCCCCAGAGCGACAGTCTGGCCCCCCAGAGCGACAGTCAGGCCCCCCAGAGCGACAGTCAGGCCCCCCAGAGCGACAGTCAGGAGCCCCAGAGAGACAGTCAGGAGCCCCAGAGAGACAGTCAGGAGCCCCAGAGAGACAGTCTGGCCCCCCAGAGCGACAGTCAGGAGCCCCAGAGAGACAGTCAGGCCCCCCAGAGTGTCAGTCAGGCCCCCCAGAGCGACAGAAGAAAATAAATATGTTTTGAAATGTTATAAAGGCCAATAACCTGCAGTCAAAAACACAAAGCACCTGTAGTGACAACATGAGTAGGTACTGGACTGACACAAACTTCAACACCACATCAGGTAAGTATATATATATAGATTTTAATATTTAAACCCACTAAAAAGTTGTAAATACAACTTTTGAATGAAAGGCACAGGAAAATCAGACACTGCTGATATAATACTCAAATGAAAAAATTACAGTACAAAAGCGGACAGTTATTTATGCACATACAAATCCCTCCTCCAAACTACTGAATGAACCAATTAGAATCCTCCAGGCCCCGGGGGGAAACAGGAAACAGGAAACATTCCCGATGACAACAAAACAAGGGGTTGAGTTCGGGAATCGCACCCTATTCCCTATTTAGTGCACAGCCATGTGGTCTAAAGTAGTGCACTATATAGGGAATAGGGTGCCATAGGGCTCTGGTCTAAAGTAGTGCACTATATAGGGAATAGGGTACCATTTCAGACGTGAGCAAGGAGATTCTAAATCATAACTATAATATAATAATAATAATCCCATCCATTAATCAGCCAGAATCGTCTTTATTGCTTTACCAGACAGACAGATGTCATTAACCTGCCCGGGGACCTGTAGAAGCCGATCTCTGAATCGGCTCGGCTAACTTTGATCTCCCATAACATTTGCTGGAGTTTAGTACTATAGACCGTTTAAAGGTTGACGGCTTCAAAGTGTACGTTGAGTAGTGAAGAGGCAACGTTTAATATTGAACACAAAACTCAAGAGATGTGAAATTACAACGTGTGAGGAGTCAAATCAGGGCTGTCGAGGAAGTAGAGCAAAAACAAGCCCAAAAACAGAACAGTTAAGACAGAAACAGCATTTCCCTTTTCAAACAGGACAGACAGTGGAACTGTAGAGGAGATTAGAGAACAAATTAGAAAAACTAGAGACACTAAAAAGCCATTCATCAATTATAGCCAATTCCAGACTCTGTCGGTACCGCAATGGTACCGCAATTCTTCCAAATCACTTCCTGTCCACGTTCCTTTACCCACACAACACCACTCATCTGAAAGACCCTGATAGGTGAAAGACATCTAATGATGTCCCTCTACCCAGTTCTCTAACCTCCTATATATTATACAACAACAGTGATAGTGACTGGTAGTGAAGGAAAGGACACAAGGAGAGGAGTCTATTCGGAAGTGTTGGGACACAGTATGTTGAATACTTTGAAAATGCATTAATCCTTCCTTCCTGTGATTCCACTAAATGTCTTTCACCTTAACCGATGTCAGATCAGAGTTTACACCAAGGAAGGAATTCAGGATGCATTTCATTTTTTAACTATTCAAACACGGGCCCCTATTTCAGCTTGGTTAACCCTGACCCCGGGCTTAGTTCCATTTCAGCTGGGTTAACCCTGACCCTGGGCTTAGTTCCATTTCAGCTGGGTTAACCCTGACCCTGGGCTTAGTTCCATTTCAGCTTGGTTAACCCTGACCCTGGGCTTAGTTCCATTTCAGCTTGGTTAACCCTGACCCTGGGCTTAGTTCCATTTCAGCTTGGTTAACCCTGACCCTGGGCTTAGTTCCATTTCAGTTTCCTACAGGGTCAGAACAGACAGGGAGGTTTCCTACAGGGTCAGAACAGACAGGGAGGTTTCCTACAGGGTCAGAACAGACAGGGAGGTTTCCTACAGGGTCAGAACAGACAGGGAGGTTTCCTACAGGGTCAGAACAGACAGGGAGGTTTCCTACAGGGTCAGGACAGACAGGGAGGTTTCCTACAGGGTCAGGACAGACAGGGAGGTTTCCTACAGGGTCAGGACAGACAGGGAGGTTTCCTACAGGGTCAGAACAGACAGGGAGGTTTCCTACAGGGTCAGAACAGACAGGGAGGTTTCCTACAGGGTCAGAACAGACAGGGAGGTTTCCTACAGGGTCAGAACAGACAGGGAGGTTTCCTACAGGGTCAGAACAGACAGGGAGGTTTCCTACAGGGTCAGAACAGACAGGGAGGAACAGACAACTCGCCCCACACAGCGCCCCCACCTCTCAACCCACGCTCTCTCTCTCTCAACCCACCCCCCTCTCTCTCAACCCCCCCCCCCCTCTCAACCCCCCCCCTCTCTCTCAACCCACCCCCCCCTCTCTCAACCCACCCCCCTCTCTCTCTCAACCCACCCCCCCCCCCTCTCTCTCAACCCACCCCCCCTCTCTCTCAACCCCCCCCCCCCCTCTCTCAACCCCCCCTCTCCCAAACGTTGATTTCCTGACTCCAGGATAACTGGAAATCGAGTGATTGATTAGCAGCAAATAAGACTTTAATAGCAACCAAGTATTTCTATTTTTCACCCCCCTCTGTTGACCTGCTGTACTGTGCCCAGGTCTCTGCCGGACTAACTGTGTGACTATAGGAGAGTCGAGGTACCTTCCCTTCAGCCGTCTGACACACGGTCCTGTTCTGAGATTCATTCAACCACAAACCATAAGAACAATAGATGCTGTCAGAAAAAAACATATTGTTAAGATTCAATGTTAGCAAACACAAGAGTCCTGGTGGACAGACTGGTCCTGGTGGACAGACAGAGAGGTCCTGGTGGACAGACAGACTGGTCCTGGTGGACAGACAGAGAGGTCCTGGTGGACAGACAGACAGACTGGTCCTGGTGGACAGACAGACTGGTCCTGGTGGACAGACAGAGAGGTCCTGGTGGACAGACAGACAGACTGGTCCTGGTGGACAGACAGACTGGTCCTGGTGGACAGACAGACTGGTCCTGGTGGACAGACAGAGAGGTCCTGGTGGACAGACAGACTGGTCCTGGTGGACAGACAGACTGGTCCTGGTGGACAGACAGAGAGGTCCTGGTGGACAGACAGAGAGGTCCTGGTGGACAGACAGAGAGGTCCTGGTGGACAGACAGAGAGGTCCTGGTGGACAGACAGAGAGGTCCTGGTGGACAGACAGAGAGGTCCTGGTGGACAGACAGAGAGGTCCTGGTGGACAGACAGACTGGTCCTGGTGGACAGACAGAGAGGTCCTGGTGGACAGACAGAGAGGTCCTGGTGGACAGACAGAGAGGTCCTGGTGGATAGACAGAGAGGTCCTGGTGGACAGACAGACAGGTCCTGATGGATAGACAGAGGGGTCCTGGTGGATAGACAGAGGGGTCCTGGTGGACAGACAGACAGAGAAGTCCTGATGGACAGACAGAGAGGTCCTGGTGGACAGACAGACAGAGAAGTCCTGATGGACAGACAGACAGAGAGGTCCTGGTGGACAGACAGACAGAGAGGTCCTGATGGACAGACAGGTCTTGTTGGACAGACAGACAGAGAGGTCCTGTTGGACAGACAGACAGAGAGGTCCTGTTGGACAGACAGACAGAGGGGTCCTGGTGGACAGACAGACAGAGAGGTCCTGGTGGACAGACAGACAGAGAGGTCCTGGTGGACAGACAGAGGTCCTGGTGGACAGACAGACAGAGGGGACCTGGTGGACAGACAGACAGAGGGGTCCTGGTGGACAGACAGAGAGGTCCTGGTGGACAGACAGACAGAGGTCCTGGTGGACAGACAGACAGAGAGGTCCTGGTGGACAGACAGACAGAGAGGTCCTGGTGGACAGACAGACAGAGGGGTCCTGGTGGACAGACAGACAGAGAGGTCCTGGTGGACAGACAGACAGAGAGGTCCTGGTGGACAGACAGAGGGGTCCTGGTGGACAGACAGAGGGGTCCTGGTGGACAGACAGAGGGGTCCTGATGGACAGACAGAGGGGTCCTGGTGGACAGACAGAGGGGTCCTGATGGACAGACAGAGGGGTCCTGGTGGACAGACAGAGGGGTCCTGATGGACAGACAGAGGGGACCTGGTTGACAGACAGACAGAGGTCCTGGTGGACAGACAGAGGGGTCCTGGTGGACAGACAGAGGGGACCTGGTGGACAGACAGAGGGGACCTGGTGGACAGACAGACAGAGGTCCTGGTGGACAGACAGAGGGGTCCTGGTGGACAGACAGACAGAGGTCCTGGTGGACAGACAGAGAGGTCCTGGTGGACAGACAGACAGAGAGGTCCTGGTGGACAGACAGACAGAGAGGTCCTGGTGGACAGACAGACAGAGAGGTCCTGATGGACAGACAGAGAGGTCCTGATGGACAGACAGAGGGGAGAGAAGTCATTTAGTCAGACACCACATGCTACATTATCCACGCGGTCGTCCCTCAGCTCTCCCCCAGGATAGCAGTCCTGCTCTGGGGTGAGGGGGGGTCTGTCGATCCCCTTTCTCCTGGTCCACTAGCTCCAGGCACCTCATTCTCACCAGCTACCAAACAAAGTCAGAAGGAATAATATAAACCAGCAGTGAAGGACTTCCTAGTTCCCTTTAAACATCATATCCTGTCAAGCTTTTGCAGGTTGGGTTTCCACCAGGAGCGGACCGAACCACTGCTGCTGCCGTGTGACCACTGGGGAGGAGATCTCCTGCACTTGAAGTGAGACGAGGAGGGTCAAGGGTAACGTTCCTGGGGACAAGGTCAGAGGGGGGTGAAACCCAAGCCCAACCCTGACCAGCCACGGCCGAGCTGCAGGCTACCGCCAAGCGTAGGCTCTGTTCATTACCTCGCCGTGGCGGAGGAGGAGGAGGAGGAGACTAGCTGGGTGAGGTAATCCCTCAGCTCCTTGGCGGCAGCGAAGCGTCCGAAGCGTTTTTTAGGGTTGGTGCACTCGTCCAACAGCGCTTCCAGTTGGCCGTCTTTGGCTATGTGGGCGGGGGGGTCGTGGAGCAGGCCGCCCGTGGTCCCTCGCCACGTGGCGTAACGCGACAGCAGGTTCTGACACACGGCGTAGTAGTTGTGGTCCACGGTGACGCGGTTACACAGAGACTCCTTGGAGAAGGACAGGCAGGCTTCCTTGTCACAGTCCTCGAAGCGACTCTCGTACCACACGTCATAGTTCTCTGGTTTATCTGGAGAGAGAGACAGAGAGAGAGAGAGAGAGAGAGAGTGGGAGAGAGGGACAGAGAGAGTGGGAGAGAGGGACAGAGAGAGAGACAGAGAGAGTGGGAGAGAGGGATAGAGAGAGGGACAGAGAGAGTGGGAGAGAGGGACAGAGAGAGTGGGAGAGAGGGACAGAGAGAGAGAGAGAGAGAGAGACAGAGAGGGACAGAGAGAGAGAGGGACAGAGAGAGAGAGGGACAGAGAGAGAGAGAGGGACAGAGAGAGTGGGAGAGAGGGACAGAGAGAGTGGGAGAGAGGGACAGAGAGAGAGAGGGACAGAGAGAGAGAGGGACAGAGAGAGAGAGGGACAGAGAGAGAGAGGGACAGAGAGAGAGAGGGACAGAGCGAGAGGGACAGAGCGAGTGGGAGAGAGGGACAGAGAGAGAGAGGTACAGAGAGAGAGAGGGACAGAGAGAGAGAGGGACAGAGGGAGTGGGAGAGAGGGACAGAGAGAGTGGGAGAGAGGGACAGAGAGAGAGACAGAGGTTAGACAGGTATAATACTACTGAGAGATATGACGAGGAATACTGTGAGAGGGAATAGACCTTGTTACAGTGAGTCCATTGCAGCAGCTGTTTATGCATCATTCATATCCCCGTCATTGTTGTGTTAAAATCCATTTCAGATCCTTTTCCCAAAAAGCTGAACTGGAATTGATTCAGACTGTGAACAAACACTAGTGACGGGAACTGATTACGTTTCACTATAACACTTGAAAACCCTTCATTAGCCTACGCCATGACTGGACCTTCCATGGCAGCTTCAATCAAGGGGTTTTTAAAATGGCTGCTATGTTGTCTTCATTTTAAATATCAAAAAGGAAAACCTTACACAGTGCTTCATTTATGAGTTGGGAGGTATCGGAAACAAAAAGTCAGGCGAGAGCGAAGGTGACCTGGGGGCTCTGAGGTACCTGAGCGCATAAATACAACATATATATCATTTAATTTGCATACTGCAGTAGAATAGAGGCACTTGCAGTAGTTGCACACGGGAAAAAATGTTGCCTTTAATAAAACGCATTTCATGCAATTTCTTTTTGTTAGTAATTACTATCTTGTCTCATCGCTACAACTCCCGTACGGGCTCGGGAGAGACGAAGGTCGAAAACCACGCGTCCTCCGAAGCACAACCCAACCAAGCCGCACTGCTTCTTAACACAGCGTGCCTCCAACCCGGAAGCCAGCCGCACCAATGTGTCGGAGGAAACACCGTGCACCCGGCCCCCTTGGTTAGCGCGCACTGCGCCCGGCCCGCCACAGGAGTCGCTGGAGCGCGATGAGACAAGGATATCCCTACAGGCCAAACCCTCCCTAACCCGTGCGTCGCCCCACGGACCTCCCGGTCGCGGCCGGCTGCGACAGAGCCTGGGCGCGAACCCAGAGTCTCTGGTGGCACAGCTAGCGCTGCGATGCAGTGCCCTAGACCACTGCGCCACCCGGAAGAACAGGAGAATCTCTTTTAATACTGCAAAAAAAATGATCAAAATGCCAGACTACCTAGACACTGACAAACTGAGAATCTGAGATCAATAAAAAATAACCTGGTGTTGAATCCGCCAGGGCCTTGGTGTGACGAGACCTATTGCACAATATGAGGAGGAAATTAAAGTCTGTCCAGTTTCACTGACTCACCCAATGAAACGCAGCTCGCCTCACTCACTGACGGTCCATGCCAAAAAGCTCACCTCTCTCTCGTGTTACTTTGTAAAACGAGAACGTTTGCTCAATAGGCCGGTAGCCTACAGAAAGATTACTATTCTCTTCTCAGGTAAAAAACATCCATTTGCTTTCCAACCCGTGTTTTCCCGCGTTTGCATTTGAAATCTTGCTAAAAGCCTGTTTTGTCTGCATGCTGTTCACTGACAGATTTGGATCGCGCTTCCTGATTGTAGGCGTGCCTTGTGATTGGGCGACACACAATCCACAGCTAGTCTATGTATTTTAAAAGAAGCTATTGATCCTCTGTGGCTAAACTACACGTCTACTCATGCTTCAGTATTTTCAATGATTTCATTTCTTTCTGAACAGACAGATGTAATCCTATCATTTCGTCAGTTATTCCAGTTTATCAGGGCTGATTGCAGGACCTCCAGCAACCTTTGCCGCAGCTATGATTCTATCAGGATATAAACGATGAAGAGCAACGATGAAGATGAGAGTTGCAGGCTCATGTCTATCAGAGCAGAGAGAGAGAGAGATCATAGACAGGGAATCTCATTCTAGTGCTGTGAGAGATACAGGCGGTGGTCTATACAGGCGGTGGTCTATACAGGCGGTGGTTTACACAGGCGGTGGTCTATACAGGCGGTGGTCTATACAGTCTATACAGGGGGTGGTCTATACAGGCGGTGGTCTACACAGGCGGTGGTCTACACAGGCGGTGGTCTACACAGGCTATACAGGGGGTGGTCTATACAGTCTACACAGGCGGTGGTCTACACAGGCGGTGGTCTATACAGGCGGTGGTCTACACAGGCGGTGGTCTATACAGTCGGTGGTCTACACAGTCTATACAGGGGGTGGTCTATACAGTCTATACAGGCGGTGGTCTACACAGGCGGTGGTCTACACAGGCGGTGGTCTACACAGGCTATACAGGGGGTGGTCTATACAGTCTACACAGGCGGTGGTCTATACAGGCGGTGGTCTACACAGGCGGTGGTCTATACAGGCGGTGGTCTACAGTCTATACAGGGGGTGGTCTATACAGGCGGTGGTCTACACAGGCGGTGGTCTACACAGTCGGTGGTCTACACAGTCTATACAGGGGTGGTCTATACAGGCGGTGGTCTATACAGGCGGTGGTCTACACAGGCGGTGGTCTATACAGGCGGTGGTCTACACAGGCGGTGGTCTATACAGTCTATACAGGCGGTGGTCTATACAGGCGGTGGTCTATACAGTCTATACAGACGGTGGTCTATACAGTCGGTGGTCTATACAGGCTATACAGGCGGTGGTCTATATAGTCTATACAGGCGGTGGTCTATACAGACTATACAGGCGGTGGTCTATACAGGCTATACAGGGGGTGGTCTATACAGGCTATACAGGCGGTGGTCTATACAGTCTATACAGGCGGTGGTCTATACAGGCGGTGGTCTATACAGTCTATACAGGCGGTGGTCTATACAGACTATACAGGCGGTGGTCTATACAGACTATACAGGCGGTGGTCTATACAGGCTATACAGGCGGTGGTCTATACAGTCTATACAGGCGGTGGTCTATACAGGCGGTGGTCTATACAGGCGGTGGTCTATACAGGCGGTGGTCTATACAGGCGGTGGTCTATACAGGCGGTGGTCTATACAGGCGGTGGTCTATACAGGCGGTGGTCTATACAGGCGGTGGTCTATAAGGGCGGTGGTCTATACAGGCGGTGGTCTATACAGGCGGTGGTCTATACAGGCGGTGGTCTATACAGGCGGTGGTCTATACAGGCTATACAGGGGGTGGTCTATACAGGCGGTGGCCTATACAGGCTATACAGGCGGTGGTCTATACAGACGGTGGTCTATACAGTCTATACAGGCAGTGGTCTATACAGGCGGTGGTCTATACAGTCGGTGGCTATACAGTCTATACAGGCGGTGGTCTATACAGTCTATACAGGCGGTGGTCTATACAGGCGGTGGTCTATACAGGCGGTGGTCTATACAGGCGGTGGTCTATACAGGGGGTGGTCTATATAGGCGGTGGTCTATACAGGCGGTGGACTATACAGGCGGTGGTCTATACAGGCGGTGGTCTATACAGGCGGTGGTCTATACAGGCTATACAGGGGGTAGTCTATACAGTCTATACAGGCGGTGGTCTATACAGTCTATACAGGCGGTGGTCTATACAGGCGGTGGTCTATACAGGCGGTGGTCTATACAGTCTATACAGGCGGTGGTCTATACAGTCTATACAGGCGGTGGTCTATACAGTCTATACAGGCGGTGGTCTATACAGTCTATACAGGCGGTGGTCTATACAGTCTATACAGGGGGTGGTCTATACAGTCTATACAGGGGGTGGTCTATACAGGCGGTGGTCTATACAGGGGTGGTCTATACAGGCGGTGGTCTATACAGTCTATACAGGGGGTGGTCTATACAGTCTATACAGGCGGTGGTCTATACAGGGGTGGTCTATACAGGCGGTGGTCTATACAGTCTATACAGGGGGTGGTCTATACAGTCTATACAGGCGGTGGTCTATACAGTCTATACAGGCGGTGGTCTATACAGTCTATACAGGCGGTGGTCTATACAGGCGGTGGTCTATACAGGCGGTGGTCTATACACACAGGCGGTGGTCTACACAGGCGGTGGTCTACACAGGCGGTGGTCTACACAGGCGGTGGTCTACACAGGCGGTGGTCTACACAGGCGGTGGTCTATACAGGCGGTGGTCTATACAGGCGGTGGTCTATACAGGCGGTGGTCTATACAGGCGGTGGTCTATACAGTCTATACAGGCGGTGGTCTATACAGTCTATACAGGCGGTGGTCTATACAGTCTATACAGGCGGTGGTCTATACAGTCTATATAGGGGGTGGTCTATACAGTCTATACAGGGGGTGGTCTATACAGGCGGTGGTCTATACAGGGGTGGTCTATACAGGCGGTGGTCTATACAGTCTATACAGGGGGTGGTCTATACAGTCTATACAGGCGGTGGTCTATACAGGCGGTGGTCTATACAGTCTATACAGGGGGTGGTCTATACAGTCTATACAGGCGGTGGTCTATACAGTCTATACAGGCGGTGGTCTATACAGTCTATACAGGCGGTGGTCTATACAGTCTATACAGGCGGTGGTCTATACAGTCTATACAGGCGGTGGTCTATACAGTCTATATAGGGGGTGGTCTATACAGTGTATACAGGGGGTGGTCTATACAGTCTATACAGGGGGTGGTCTATACAGGCGGTGGTCTATACAGGGGTGGTCTATACAGGCGGTGGTCTATACAGTCTATACAGGGGGTGGTCTATACAGTCTATACAGGGGGTGGTCTATACAGTCTATACAGGCGGTGGTCTATACAGGGGTGGTCTATACAGGCGGTGGTCTATACAGTCTATACAGGCGGTGGTCTATACAGTCTATACAGGCGGTGGTTATACAGTCTATATAGGGGGTGGTCTATACAGTCTATACAGGGCGGTGGTCTATACAGGGGTGGTCTATACAGGCGGTGGTCTATACAGGCTATACAGGGGGTAGTCTATACAGTCTATACAGGCGGTGGTCTATACAGTCTATACAGGGGGTGGTCTATACAGTCTATACAGGGGGTGGTCTATACAGTCTATACAGGCGGTGGTCTATACAGTCTATACAGGCGGTGGTCTATACAGTCTATACAGGCGGTGGTCTATACAGTCTATACAGGCGGTGGTCTATACAGTCTATATAGGGGGTGGTCTATACAGTGTATACAGGGGTGGTCTATACAGTGCTATACAGGGGTGGTCTATACAGGCGGTGGTCTATACAGTCTATACAGGGGGTGGTCTATACAGTCTATACAGGGGGTGGTCTATACAGTCTATACAGGGGGTGGTCTATACAGTCTATACAGGGGTGGTCTATACAGGCGGTGGTCTATACAGTCTATACAGGGGGTGGTCTATACAGTCTATACAGGGGGTGGTCTATACAGTCTATACAGGGGGTGGTCTATACAGGCGGTGGTCTATACAGGGGTGGTCTATACAGGCGGTGGTCTATACAGTCTATACAGGGGGTGGTCTATACAGTCTATACAGGCGGTGGTCTATACAGGGGGTGGTCTATACAGTCTATACAGGGGGTGGTCTATACAGTCTATACAGGGGGTGGTCTATACAGTCTATACAGGCGGTGGTCTATACAGTCTATACAGGCGGTGGTCTATACAGTCTATACAGGCGGTGGTCTATACAGTCTATACAGGCGGTGGTCTATACAGGCGGTGGTCTATACAGTCTATACAGGCGGTGGTCTATACAGTCTATACAGGCGGTGGGTCTATACAGGCGGTGGTCTATACAGACGGTGGTCTATACAGACGGTGGTCTATACAGGCGGTGGTCTATACAGTCTATACAGGCGGTGGTCTATACAGACGGTGGTCTATACAGGCACGGTTAGTCTATACAGTCTATACAGGCGGTGGTCTATACAGCTATACAGGGGTGGTCTATACAGTCTATACAGGGGTGGTCTATACAGACGGTGGTCTATACAGGCGGTGGTCTATACAGCTATACAGGCGGTGGTCTATATAGACGGTGGTCTATACAGACGGTGGTCTATACAGACGGTGGTCTATACAGTCTACACAGGCGGTGGTCTATACAGGCGGTGGTCTATACAGTCTATACAGGTGGTGGTCTATACAGTCTATACAGGCGGTGGTCTATACAGTCTATACAGGCGGTGGTCTATACAGTCTATACAGGCGGTGGTCTATACAGTCTATACAGGCGATGGTTCTATACAGGCGGTGGTCTATACAGGCGGTGGTCTATACAGTCTATAATGAATACACAGACCAAGAACTCGCCGGCCCAAAACACATCAATTCTTAGAATATCAGGCAAGTTTTCACATGACGGAGAATTACAGAGGAGACAACTTGAATTCATTTTTTACATTGAAACAAACAGTGACAATTATTGTTCATGTCAAGAAAGGTACCTGATCCTGGTAAAAAGGGTTCTGAAACGAAACGGTCCAAAACTGAGAGGTGCCGGAGATTACGGCCCTCGGGGAGATTACGGCCCTCGGGGAGATTACGGCCCTCGGGGAGATTACGGCCCTCGGGGAGATTACGGCCCTCGGGGAGATTACGGCCCTCGGGGAGATTACGGCCCTCGGGGAGATTACGGCCCTCGGGGAGATTACGGCCCTCGGGGAGATTACGGCCCTCGGGGAGATTACGGCCCTCGGGGAGATTACTGCAAGAGTCTGTGTCATCAGAGGCAATTATATAAATATTTTTGGGACACAAACAACCAACCAAAAAACGAATTTAACATCTAATCTTGCAGAAAAAGACCAACAACTTTAGTTGTATTGAAATAAATCTATTTGTACATTTTATTTTCTCCTTCATGTGTTCATTTTAAATGTATCTTTCTATTTCGGGAGGAAACAGTTGGAGTTGCATTAAAGCGGATCAATAGTCTGAGAGGAGGATGATCCCTGAGGATTCAGACATAATCAGCCGTTCTAATGCAGTGGTCCTCCGGCCCTGTCAGAACGACTCAATCACACCGCTGCCCCGTCAGCCAACTAGTGTCCATCACAGACCCCATTGGTGCCCCGTTGTCGAAGGGCCCTTTCAGCTCAATCACCACTTGACACACACACACACATTTCAGAGCCAGTCTGTCAACTGACATACTGGCCGATGCACTTAAACTACAGAGGGTAGAGAGAGAGAGAGAGAGAGGGTAGAGAGAGTAGAGAGAGAGAGAGAGAGAGAGGGTAGAGAGAGTAGAGAGAGAGGGTAGAGAGAGAGAGAGGGTAGAGAGAGAGAGAGAGAGGGTAGAGAGAGAGAGGGTAGAGAGAGAGAGAGAGGGTAGAGAGAGAGAGGGTAGAGAGAGAGAGAGGGTAGAGAGAGAGAGAGAGGGTAGAGAGAGTAGAGAGAGAGAGAGAGGGTAGAGAGAGAGAGAGAGAGAGAGAGGGTAGAGAGAGAGAGAGGGTAGAGAGAGAGAGAGAGAGAGGGTAGAGAGAGAGGGTAAAGAGAGAGAGAGGGTAGAGAGAGAGAGAGAGGGTAGAGAGAGAGAGAGAGGGTAGAGAGAGAGAGAGGGTAGAGAGAGAGAGGGTAGAGAGAGAGAGGGGGTAGAGAGAGAGAGAGGGGGTAGAGAGAGAGAGGGTAGAGAGAGAGAGAGGGTAGAGAGAGAGAGAGAGGGTAGAGACAGAGGGTAGAGAGATAAAGGGTAGAGAGAGAGAGAGTAGAGAGAGAGAGGGTAGAGAGAGAGAGAGTATACAGGCTATACAAATCAAATCAAAAAATCAAGTCAAATTGGCTTTTTACCAAATTACCGTACAACAGACCATGTATTCACCCTACACACCCTAATTGACAACCAAACAAACCAAAACAAAGGCAAAGTCTTCTCATGCTTTGTTGATTTCAAAAAAGCCTTCGACTCAATTTGGCATGAGGGTCTGCTATACAAATTGATGGAAAGTGGTGTTGGGGGTAAAACATACGACATTATAAAATCCATGTACACAAACAACAAGTGTGCGGTTAAAATTGGCAAAAAACACACACATTTCTTCACACAGGGTCGTGGGGTGAGACAGGGATGCAGCTTAAGCCCCACCCTCTTCAACATATATATCAACGAATTGGCGCGGGCACTAGAACAGTCTGCAGCACCCGGTCTCACCCTACTAGAATCCGAAGTCAAATGTCTACTGTTTGCTGATGATCTGGTGCTTCTGTCACCAACCAAGGAGGGCCTACAGCAGCACCTAGATCTTCTGCACAGATTCTGTCAGACCTGGGCCCTGACAGTAAATCTCAGTAAGACCAAAATAATGGTGTTCCAAAAAAGGTCCAGTCACCAGGACCACAAATTCCATCTAGACACCGTTGCCCTAGAGCACACAAAAAACTATACATACCTCGGCCTAAACATCAGCACCACAGGTAACTTCCACAAAGCTGTGAACGATCTGAGAGACAAGGCAAGAAGGGCCTTCTATGCCATCAAAAGGAACATAAATTTCAACATACCAATTAGGATCTGGCTAAAAATACTTGAATCAGTCATAGAGCCCATTGCCCTTTATGGTTGTGAGGTCTGGGGTCCGCTCACCAACCAAGATTTCACAAAATGGGACAAACACCAAATTGAGACTCTGCATGCAGAATTCTGCAAAAATATCCTCCGTGTACAACGTAGAACACCAAATAATGCATGCAGAGCAGAATTAGGCCGATACCCACTAATTATCAAAATCCAGAAAAGAGCCGTTAAATTCTACAACCACCTAAAAGGAAGCGATTCCCAAACCTTCCATAACAAAGCCATCACCTACAGAGAGATGAACCTGGAGAAGAGTCCCCTAAGCAAGCTGGTCCTAGGGCTCTGTTCACAAACACAAACACACCCCACAGAGCCCCAGGACAACAGCACAATTAGACCCAACCAAATCATGAGAAAACAAAAAGATAATTACTTGACACATTGGAAAGAATTAACAAAAAAACAGAGCAAACTAGAATGCTATTTGGCCCTAAACAGAGAGTACACAGTGGCAGAATACCTGACCACTGTGACTGACCCAAACTTAAGGAAAGCTTTGACTATGTACAGACTCAGTGAGCATAGCCTTGCTATTGAGAAAGGCCGCCGTAGGCAGACATGGCTCTCAAGAGAAGACAGGCTATGTGCACACTGCCCACAAAATGAGGTGGAAACTGAGCTGCACTTCCTAACCTCCTGCCCAATGTATGACCATATTAGAGAGACATATTTCCCTCAGATTACACAGATCCACAAAGAATTCGAAAACAAATCCAATTTTGATAAACTCCCATATCTACTGGGTGAAATTCCACAGTGTGCCATCACAGCAGCAAGATTTGTGACCTGTTGCCACAAGAAAAGGGCAACCAGTGAAGAACAAACACCACTGTAAATACAACCCATATTTATGTTTATTTATTTTAACTTGTGTGCTTTAACCATTTGTACATTGTTACAACACTGCATATATATAATATGACATTTGTAATGTCTTTATTGTTTTGAAACTTCTGTATGTGTAATGTTTACTGTTCATTTTTATTGTTTATTTGACTTTTGTATATTACCTACCTCACTTGCTTTGGCAATGTTAACACATGTTTCCCATGCCAATAAAGCCCCTTGAATTGAATTGAATTGAAATTGAATTGAGTAGAGAGAGAGGGTAGAGAGAGAGAGAGTAGAGAGAGAGGGTAGAGAGAGAGAGAGGGTAGAGAGAGAGTAGAGAGAGAGAGGGTAGAGAGAGAGAGTAGAGAGAGAGAGGGTAGAGCGAGAGAGAGGGTAGAGAGAGAGAGAGGGTAGAGAGAGAGGGTAGAGAGAGAGAGGGTAGAGAGAGTAGAGAGAGAGAGGGTAGAGAGAGAGAGGGTAGAGAGAGAGAGGGTAGAGAGGGTAGAGAGAGAGAGGGTAGAGAGAGAGAGAGAGGGTAGAGAGAGAGAGAGGGTAGAGAGAGAGGGTAGAGAGAGAGAGAGTAGAGAGAGAGGGTAGAGAGAGAGAGAGGGTAGAGAGAGAGAGTAGAGAGAGAGAGAGGGTAGAGAGAGAGAGAGGGTAGAGAGAGAGAGAGGGTAGAGAGAGAGGGTAGAGAGAGAGAGAGTAGAGAGAGAGGGTAGAGAGAGAGAGGGTAGAGAGAGAGTAGAGAGAGAGAGGGTAGAGAGAGAGAGTAGAGAGAGAGAGGGTAGAGAGAGAGAGGGTAGAGAGAGAGGGTAGAGAGAGAGAGGGTAGAGAGAGTAGAGAGAGCGAGGGTAGAGAGAGAGAGGGTAGAGAGGGTAGAGAGAGAGAGGGTAGAGAGAGAGAGAGAGAGGGTAGAGAGAGAGGGTAGAGAGAGAGAGAGGGTAGAGAGAGAGAGAGAGAGAGAGAGAGAGGGTAGAGAGAGTAGAGAGAGAGAGGGTAGAGAGAGAGAGAGAGAGGGTAGAGAGAGAGAGAGAGAGGGTAGAGAGAGAGAGGGTAGAGAGAGAGAGGGTAGAGAGATAGAGGGTAGAGAGAGAGAGAGAGAGGGTAGAGAGAGAGAGAGTAGAGAGAGAGAGTAGAGAGAGAGAGGGTAGAGAGAGAGAGAGTAGAGAGAGGGTAGAGAGAGAGAGAGAGAGGGTAGAGAGAGAGAGAGAGAGGGTAGAGAGAGAGAGGGTAGAGAGAGAGAGGGTAGAGAGATAGAGGGTAGAGAGAGAGAGAGAGAGGGTAGAGAGAGAGAGAGTAGAGAGAGAGAGTAGAGAGAGAGAGGGTAGAGAGAGAGAGAGTAGAGAGAGGGTAGAGAGAGAGAGAGGGTAAAAAGAATAAACGCCAGCCTCTCCCGGGACTGTGCCCTGCGACCCAATGTACACCTGGCCCACCATCCCACCCTCGATCTGGACTGTCTCTATGACCATGTTCACCTGTACAGGGAGACAGTCCCCATCCTTGCCAAGACTCTCAAGGACGTCGCTCTAAACCGCAGCCCGACCTCTCCACCCAGGAACAGCGGAGCAATCTCCACCCCGCCGAGATCACCGAGACAACATCCCGGACCAGCACCCTGGACCCCCCAGCCACGACCACAGCACCACCAACCTCAATGCCCACCACAGCCAGCGCAGCACAGACCACCCCAGCCCAGCTTCAGAGCCACCCAGATGAGGCCTACCACCCCCCTCCTCCCCACCGCAGACCCACACCTGGAGGAGCCACAGCCCAGCAGGCAGAGCTACGCACAGGCTGTGAGAGGAGCAACTGGCCCAGCCCCCACCAACCAAATGAGTGACATTAAACAAATGCTGAGTCTACTATGCTCACATGTGATGGGCCGAGGGTCATGGTAAGATGAGCACAAGAACTCCAGCATTCTCACACTACATCCACCCAAGTGGCATGACACAAATTCTATCTAAATGATAAACAAATCACATTTGCAAAATAAGAGTTTACTTTAATTGAAAAATCCTATTTTAATGGTTCTTCTTGGATTGTGAGTGTTTGTCTCATTTTGAAAGGTAAGGAAAAGAGAAAAAAAAAAGTTATGAAGTCTTTTTACGTTGCATGTTGGAATATACAAGGATTGAAGTCCTCTGCTTTTGGGCTAAAGAGCAGAAACCCAGACTTCCTGAAAGAAATTGATGATGTTGATATTGTAGTACTACAGGAAACATGGTGCAGAGGTGATGTTTCCACTGGCTGTCCACTAGGTTATAGGGAGATAATCATACCATGCACTAAATTAAAAGGAATCAAACAGGGCAGAGACTCAGGGGGAATGCTAATATGGTATAAATCTGAACTAATTAATTCAATCGAATTGATCAAAACAGGAGAATTCTTTATCTGGTTAAAAATCAACAAGGAGGCTATCTTGACAGATAAAAACGTCTTCCTCTGTGCCACATACATTCCCCCCTCAGAGTCACCCTACTTCAACGAAGAGAGCTTCTCCATTCTAGAGGGAGAGATTAGTCACTTTCAGGCCCAAGGCAACGTACTGGTCTGTGGAGACCTGAATGCTAGAATAGCAGAAGAACAAGACACTATTAACAGTCATGGGGATAAACACCTACCAGGAAGCAATAACCTTTCCCTCCCCACATACCCCCACAGAAACAACTATGACAAAGTGAAAAACAAAAATGGATTACAGCTCCTGAGGCTCTGTCGAACACTGGGTCTGTACATAGTCAATGGCAGGCTGAGAGGAGACTCTTTTGGTAGGTACACCTACAGCTCATCCCTTGGCAGCAGCACTGTAGACTACTTCCTCACCGACCTAAACCCAGAGTCTCTCAGAGCCTTCACAGTCAGCCCACTAACACCTCTCTCAGACCACAGTAAAATCACAGTGTATCTGAGAAGAGCAGAACCCAACCATGAAGCATCATGGCCCAATAAACTACATGGTACTAAACAAGCCTATAGATGGAGTGCAAACAGTACAGACATCTACCAAAAAGCAATTAGTAGCCAAAAAATACAATCTCTCCTGGACAACTTTTTAGCCTTAACATTCTCCTTCAGCAATGAAGGTGTAAATTTGGCCGTTAGGAACATAAACTTTATATTTGACAAATTAGCCTCCTTGGCTAATCTAAAGAAGCATAAGAGCAAACCAAAAATAACAGATAATGAAAAATGGTTTGATAATGATTGCAAAAATCTAAGAAAGTCATTGAGAAATATATCTAATCAAAAACACAGAGAACCAGACAACAAAAATATACGCCTTCAATATGGGGAAACACTGAAGCAATACAAACGCACCCTAAGAACAAAAAAGGAACAGCACATTAGAAATCAGCTGGATGGAATTGAGGAATCCATAGAATCAAACCACTTCTGGGAGAATTGGAATAAATTAAACAAACCTCATCATGAGGAGTTGGCTATCCAAAATGGGGATATGTGGAGAAATCACTTTGCAAACCTCTACAGCAATATAACAAAGAGCCCAGAACAAAAAGATATACAAGAAAAATTACAAATCCTTGAATTAGCAGTCAAAGACTATCAGAATCCTGTGGATACCCCAATTACAGAAGAAGAATTATTGGAAAAAATATGCAATCTCCAACCCAAAAAGGCCTGTGGTGCTGATGGGATCTTAAATGAAATGATCAAATATACAGACCACAAATTCAAATTGGCTATACTCAAACTCTTCAACATTATCCTCACTGCAGGTATTTTCCCCGATATTTGGAACCAGGGACTGATCACACCAATCTATAAAAATGGAGACAAATTTGACCCAAATAATTACAGAGGAATATGCGTTAACAGCAACTTGGGGAAAATTCTCTGCAGTATTATAAATAGCAGACTACATCATTTCCTTGACGAACACAACGTCCTGAGCAGAAGCCAGATTGGATTTCTAAAAAATTATCGTACAACTGACCACATTTACACCCTCCACACTCTAATTGATAAACAAGTTAACCAAAACAAAGGCAAAATCTACTCGTGTTTTGTAGATTTCAAGAAAGCATTTGATTCAATTTGGCACGAAGGTCTTTTTTATAAACTAATAGAAAGTGGTATTGGAGGGAAAACATATGATTTTATTAAATCAATGTACACTAAAAACAAATGTGCGGTTAAAATTGGCAACAAGCAAACAGACTTCTTCTCTCAGGGGCGGGGAGTGAAACAGGGCTGCCCAATAAGTCCAACATTATTTAACATCTACATTAATGAATTGGCAAAAACATTAGAAGAATCGGCAGCACCTGGTATCACCCTACACAACACTGAAATCAAGTGTCTGCTGTACGCAGATGACCTGGTGCTGCTGTCTCCCACTAAAGAGGGGTTACAGCAACACCTAGATCATCTTCACAGGTTCTGTCAGACTTGGGCTCTGACCGTTAACCTAAAAAAAACAAATATAATGATATTCCAAAAAAGGTCCGGAAATAAGGATGACAAATATAAATTCTATTTGGACACAGTTCTATTAGAACACACCAAAAACTACACATATCTAGGACTAAATATCAGCAACACAGGTAGCTTTCACATGGCTGTGAATGAGCTGAGAGACAAAGCAAGAAGAGCATTCTATGCCATTAAAAGGAACATCAAAATTGAAATTCCAATTAGAATCTGGCTCAAAATTTTTCAATCAGTTATAGAACCAATTGCTCTATATGGCAGTGAGGTATGGGGTCCACTCTCTAATAATGAATTTACTAAATGGGACAAACATCCAATTGAAGTATTGCATGCAGAGTTTTGCAAGACTGTATTGCAAGTACAAAGAAAAACTCAAAATAACGCATGTAGGGCAGAATTGGGCCAATATCCCCTCCTCATTCGAATAGAAAAAAGAGCCATCAAATTTTACAACCATCTAAAAACAAGTGACCCAAAAACATTCCATCACACAGCTCTACAATGTCAAGAGATGAAACCAGAGAAGAGTCCCCTCAGCCAGCTGGTTCTGAGGCTCAGTTCACCAACCCAAACCAACCCCACAGAGCCTCAGGACAGCCCTCAGAAAATCTGGCCCAACCAAATCATCACAAAACAAAAAGAAAAATATATAACCTATTGGAAAGACACCACAAAAAATCAAAGTAAACTTCAATGCTATTTGGCTCTAAACAGACAGTACATGGTGGCAGACTATCTGACCACTGTGACTGATAGAAAACTGAGGAAAACATTGACTAGGTACAGACTCAGTGAGCACAGTCTGGCTATAGAGACCGGTCGTCACAGACAAACCTGGCTGCCCAGAGAGGACAGGCTGTGCTCACTCTGCTCCAGGGGAGAGGTAGAGACAGAAGTGCATTTCCTACTACACTGTGACAAATACTCAGACCTAAGAGCATATTTCTTTCCCAAAATTATAATTCAATACAAAGAATTTGAAACTATAAAAGATGAAGAAAAATTCAAATATTTATTGGGTGAAAAGCCAAAATGTGCAGTTTTGGCAGCCAAATATGTGTCCTCCTGCCACAGCCTGAGGGACAGCCAGTGAAAAATGCAAAGTAATGTGGATAATATTTCCCATTTAGCTTAGTTTTGTTTTGTCTTTCGTACCAGGTCATGTGTCTTCTCAGTCATGTTGACACTGGTCTACTACTGTTGCTTTAATGTATTGTTGTTCTGATTAATATTGTTGTTGTAGCTGTTATTAATGGTAATCCCATGTCCACTACTACTATTATTATTACTGTTAGTCCCACCATTTATTTATATATAAATATATATATATATTTTGTGTATATATACATATATATTTTATTTAAATTTTTCGATATGTATACTTTGACAATGTAAGTAATAATAACTTGCCATGTCAATAAATTCAATTCAATTCAATTGAGAGAGAGAGAGAGAGAGAGAGAGAGAGAGAGAGAGAGAGAGAGAGAGAGAGAGAGAGAGAGAGAGAGAGAGAGAGAGAGAGAGAGAGAGAGAGAGAGAGAGAGAGAGAGAGAGAGAGAGAGAGAGAGAGAGAGAGAGAGAGAGAGAGAGAGAGAGAGAGAGAGAGAGAGGGGTAGAGAGAGAGAGAGAGAGAGAGAGGTAGAGAGAGGAGAGAGAGAGAGGGTAGAGAGAGAGAGAGAGAGGGTAGAGAGAGAGAGAGAGAGGGTAGAGAGAGAGAGGGTAGAGAGAGAGAGGGTAGAGAGATAGAGGGTAGAGAGAGAGAGAGAGAGGGTAGAGAGAGAGAGAGTAGAGAGAGAGAGTAGAGAGAGAGAGGGTAGAGAGAGAGAGAGTAGAGAGAGGGTAGAGAGAGAGAGAGAGAGGGTAGAGAGAGAGAGAGAGAGGGTAGAGAGAGAGAGGGTAGAGAGAGAGAGGGTAGAGAGATAGAGGGTAGAGAGAGAGAGAGAGAGAGAGAGAGAGAGAGAGAGAATTAGAAATTAAAGAAAAATTGAACATCCTTGAATCAGTCATTAAAAATAACCAAAATCCATTAGATTACCCAATAACCCAACAAGAACTAAATGAAAAGCTCAAATCTATTAAATCAAAGAAGGCTTGTGGTCTAGACAACATCAGAAATGAAATGCTGAAAAACAGCACACCTGAGTTGCAAAATGCTGTGCTTAAATTGTTCAACATGGTTTTAACTTCTGGCTGCTTCCCTGATGTCTGGAACCAGGGGCTCATCTCCCCTATCCACAAAAGTGGAGACAAATCAGACCCCAATAATTACAGGGGAATTTGTGTAAACAGTAACTTGGGAAAGGTTTTCTGTAGCATTTTGAATTCAAGAATCCAAACCTTTCTTCAAGAAAAAAATGTAATAACTAAATGTCAAATTGGCTTTCTCCCTAACCATCGCACTACTGACCATATATACACCTTACACACACTAATTAATAAACACGTCCACCAAAAAAAAGAGGGCAAAATCTTTGCTTGCTTTATTGACTTTAAAAAAGCATTTGATTCTATTTGGCACGAAGGGCTATTCTACAAAATTCTACAAAGTGGGCTTGGTGGTAAGGTGTATGACTTAATAAAATGTATGTACACAGAAAACAAGTGTGCAATAAAAATCAAAAACCAAAGAACAGAATTCTTTTCACAATGTCGAGGTGTGAGACAAGGCTGTAGTTTGAGTCCAAATCTTTTCAACATTTATATCAATGAATTAGCAGACATGTTGGACCATTCTCCAGCCCCAGGACTCACACTATTTGACACAGAGGTGAAATACCTGCTATATGCTGATGACTTGGTACTTCTATCACCAACCAAAGAAGGTCTTCAACAGAACATTAATATTCTAGAGCAATATTGCCATAATTGGGCCCTGGCAGTAAATTTCCCAAAAACTAAAATCATGATTTTCCAAAAACAAAACAGATGTCAGAAACACAAATATAAATTCACCCTGAACAACACCATCATTGAACACACAAAAAATTACACCTACCTTGGTCTGACCATATCTGCATCGGGAAACTTTAATATGGCAGTGAATGCACTCAAAGAAAAAGCCCGCAGAGCATTGTATGCAATAAAAATGAAATTATTCAAAATCAACATCCCAATTAGAATTTGGACCAAAATATTTGACAGTGTAATCCTACCAATAGCTCTTTACGGAAGTGAGGTTTGGGGGCCACTCAATAAACTGGACTTTAAAATGTGGGACAAACATCCAATTGAAACCCTACATGCAGAATTCTGTCGGAAAATCCTACAAGTCCAGAGAAATACACCAACTAATGCATGTAGGGCAGAATTGGGCCGCTTTCCAGTAATAATGAAAATACAGAAAAGATCATTAAAATTTTGGCTACATCTAAATTCAAGTCCAAATTCGAGTCTGCAATTTAAAGCACTTCAAACCCAAGAGCTGAGCCCAGAAACGAGCCCTCTCAGTCAGCTGGTGTTGGACCTAACCAACCAAGCTGACACCAGCACTGCTTCAAAAGAAAGAATTCCAATAAACAAAATCATGAACCAATCAAAGGACTCATATATACAACATTGGAAAAACGAAACCAAATCCCAAAGCCGACTAAATTGCTATCTGACCCTAAACAGAGAATATGAATTGGCTGAATATCTCTACTCTGTCAGAGATTCGAAGCAGAGACAGATCCTTACCAAGTACAGGCTGAGTGACCACCGATTGGCAATAGAAACCGGCAGACATAAAAAGACATGGCTACCCAAAGAGGAGCGTGTATGTGGTCACTGCACGACAGGGGAGGTAGAAACAGAGATGCACTTTCTCCTTTACTGTGATAAATATTCCTCACCAAGAGATTCATTATTCACAGAAATGACTACATTTATTCCAAATTTTAACTTATTAAACCCAGAGGAAAAACTAAAAATACTCATGGGCGAAGGAGCAATGGCTCCTCTTGCAGCCAAATATATATTTGCCTGCCATAGCCTGAGGGACACTGAATAATAACATCTGCATAGTAAGCAGTAACTTACTTATTATGACTGTTATTGTTTTTACTGTTATTGTTATTAGTATTATTATTGTTGTTTATCATTCCAAATAGTAATGGTATGGGTGGTAATGGTAATGATAGCAGTTTAATGATGGTGGTGGTGGTAGTGGTGCATTACACCATACATAACATTCGACTATTGACTGTTACCATTTTATTGTTACTATTTTTATATTTAATTTTGTATTATTATTTACTGCCATTCTATATTATTATTTGTCATTGTTTTAATTGTATTACAATGTATATTGTATACATTGTTGCTTTGGCAATATTGACACAATGTTTTTCATGCCAATAAAGCAGCTTGAATTTGAGAGAGAGAGAGAGAGAGAGAGAGAGAGAGAGAGAGAGAGAGAGAGAGAGAGAGAGAGAGAGAGAGAGAGAGAGAGAGAGAGAGAGAGAGAGAGAGAGAGAGAGAGAGAGAGAGAGAGAGAGAGAGAGAGAGAGAGAGAGAGAGAGAGAGAGAGAGAGAGAGAGAGAGAGAGAGAGAGAGAGAGAGAGAGAGAGAGAGAGAGAGAGAGAGAGAGAGAGAGAGAGAGAGAGAGAGAGAGAGAGAGAGAGAGAGAGAGAGAGAGAGAGAGAGAGAGAGAGAGAGAGAGAGAGAGAGAGAGAGAGAGAGAGAGAGAGAGAGAGAGAGAGAGAGAGAGAGAGAGAGAGAGAGAGAGAGAGAGAGAGAGAGAGAGAGAGAGAGAGAGAGAGAGAGAGAGAGAGAGAGAGAGAGAGAGAGAGAGAGAGAGAGAGAGAGAGAGAGAGAGAGAGAGAGAGAGAGAGAGAGAGAGAGAGAGAGAGAGAGAGAGAGAGAGAGAGAGAGAGAGAGAGAGAGAGAGAGAGAGAGAGAGAGAGAGAGAGAGAGAGAGAGAGAGAGAGAGAGAGAGAGAGAGAGAGAGCTGTGAACGATCTGAGAGACAAGGCAAGAAGGGCCTTCTATGCCATCAAAAGGAACATAAATTTCAACATACCAATTAGGATCTGGCTAAAAATACTTGAATCAGTCATAGAGCCCATTGCCCTTTATGGTTGTGAGGTCTGGGGTCCGCTCACCAACCAAGATTTCACAAAATGGGACAAACACCAAATTGAGACTCTGCATGCAGAATTCTGCAAAAATATCCTCCGTGTACAACGTAGAACACCAAATAATGCATGCAGAGCAGAATTAGGCCGATACCCACTAATTATCAAAATCCAGAAAAGAGCCGTTAAATTCTACAACCACCTAAAAGGAAGCGATTCCCAAACCTTCCATAACAAAGCCATCACCTACAGAGAGATGAACCTGGAGAAGAGTCCCCTAAGCAAGCTGGTCCTAGGGCTCTGTTCACAAACACAAACACACCCCACAGAGCCCCAGGACAGCAGCACAATTAGACCCAACCAAATCATGAGAAAACAAAAAGATAATTACTTGACACATTGGAAAGAATTAACAAAAAAACAGAGCAAACTAGAATGCTATTTGGCCCTAAACAGAGAGTATACAGTGGCAGAATACCTGATCACTGTGACTGACCCAAACTTAAGGAAAGCTTTGACTATGTACAGACTCAGTGAGCATAGCCTTGCTATTGAGAAAGGCCGCCGTAGGCAGACATGGCTCTCAAGAGAAGACAGGCTATGTGCTCACTGCCCACAAAATGAGGTGGAAACTGAGCTGCACTTCCTAACCTCCTGCCCAATGTATGACCATATTAGAGACACATATTTCCCTCAGATTACACAGATCCACAAAGAATTCGAAAACAAATCCAATTTTGATAAACTCCCATATCTACTGGGTGAAATTCCACAGTGTGCCATCACAGCAGCAAGATTTGTGACCTGTTGCCACAAGAAAAGGGCAACCAGTGAAGAACAAACACCATTGTAAATACAACCCATATTTATGTTTATTTATTTTAACTTGTGTGCTTTAACCATTTGTACATTGTTACAACACTGCATATATATAATATGACATTTGTAATGTCTTTATTGTTTTGAAACTTCTGTATGTGTAATGTTTACTGTTCATTTTTATTGTTTATTTGACTTTTGTATATTATCTACCTCACTTGCTTTGGCAATGTTAACACATGTTTCCCATGCCAATAAAGCCCCTTGAATTGAATTGAATTGAATTGAGAGAGAGAGAGAGGGTAGAGAGAGAGAGGGTAGAGAGAGTAGAGAGAGAGAGAGGGTAGAGAGAGAGAGGGTAGAGAGAGAGAGGGTAGAGAGAGTAGAGAGAGTAGAGAGAGAGAGGGTAGAGAGAGAGAGAGTAGAGAGAGAGGGCAGAGAGAGAGAGAGGGTAGAGAGAGAGAGAGAGGGTAGAGGTAGAGAGAGAGAGGGTAGAGAGAGAGAGTAGAGAGAGAGAGAGGGTAGAGAGAGAGAGAGGGTAGAGAGAGAGAGAGGGTAGAGAGAGAGGGTAGAGAGAGAGAGAGTAGAGAGGGTAGAGAGAGTAGAGAGAGAGAGTAGAGAGAGAGAGGGTAGAGAGGGTAGAGAGAGAGGGTAGAGAGAGAGAGAGAGAGGGTAGAGAGAGAGAGGGTAGAGAGAGAGAGAGGGTAGAGAGAGAGAGAGAGAGAGGGTAGAGAGAGTAGAGAGAGAGGGTAGAGAGAGAGAGAGAGAGGTAGAGAGAGAGAGGGTAGAGAGATAGAGGGTAGAGAGAGAGAGAGAGAGAGGGTAGAGAGAGAGAGAGTAGAGAGAGAGAGGGTAGAGAGAGAGAGAGTAGAGAGAGGGTAGAGAGAGAGAGAGGGTAGAGAGAGAGAGAGAGAGAGAGGGTAGAGAGAGAGTAGAGAGAGAGAGGGTAGAGAGAGAGAGTAGAGAGAGAGAGAGGGTAGAGAGAGAGAGAGGGTAGAGAGAGAGAGAGGGTAGAGAGAGAGAGAGGGTAGAGAGAGAGGGTAGAGAGAGAGAGGGTAGAGAGAGAGAGGGTAGAGAGGGTAGAGAGAGAGAGGGTAGAGAGAGAGAGAGAGAGAGAGAGAGAGGGTAGAGAGAGAGAGTAGAGAGAGAGAGGGTAGAGAGAGAGAGTAGAGAGAGAGAGAGGGTAGAGAGAGAGAGAGGGTAGAGAGAGAGAGAGGGTAGAGAGAGAGGGTAGAGAGAGAGAGGGTAGAGAGGGTAGAGAGAGAGAGGGTAGAGAGAGAGAGGGTAGAGAGAGAGAGGGTAGAGAGAGAGAGAGAGAGAGAGAGAGGGTAGAGAGAGAGGGTAGAGAGAGTAGAGAGAGAGAGGGTAGAGAGAGAGACAGAGAGGGTAGAGAGAGAGAGAGGGTAGAGAGAGAGAGAGAGAGGGTAGAGAGAGAGTAGAGAGAGAGAGGGTAGAGAGAGAGAGTAGAGAGGGTAGAGAGAGAGAGTAGAGAGGGTAGAGAGAGAGAGAGGGTAGAGAGAGAGAGAGGGTAGAGAGTGAGGGAGAGAGAGAGAGAGGGTAGAGAGAGAGAGAGGGTAGAGAGAGAAGAGAGGAGAGAAAAGAGAGGAGAGAAAAGAGAGGAGAGAAAAGAGAGGAGAAAAGAGAGGAGAGAAAAGGAGAGGAGAGGAGAGGAGAGGAGAGGAGAGGAGAGGAGAGAGAGAGAGAGAGAGAGAGAGAGAGAGAGAGAGAGAGAGAGAGAGAGAGAGAGAGAGAGAGAGAGAGGAGATGACAGAGGAGAGAGAGAGAGACTGCGTGTAGCAGGTGTAAGCATAGGTTACAGTACCAGTCAAAAGTTTGGACACACCTACTCTTGGCCTTCTCTCAACCAGCTTCATGAAGTAGTCACCTGGAATGCATTTCAATTAACAGGTGTGCCTTGTTAAAAGTGAAATAGTGGATTTTTTAAAATTCTTAATGTGTTTGAGCCAGTCAGTTGTGTTGTGACAAGGTAGGGGTGGTAAACAGAAGATAGCCCAATTTGGTAAAAGACCAAGTCCATATTATGGCAAGAACAGCTCAAATAAGCAAAGAGAAACGACAGTCCATCATTACTTTAAGACATGAAGGTCAGTCAATACGGAACATTTCAAGAACTTTGAAAATTTCTTCAAGTGCAGGCGCAAAAACCATCAAGGGCTATGATAAAACTGGATCTCATGAGGACCGCCACAGGAAAGGAAGACCCAGAGTTACATCTGTTGCAGAGGATAAGTTCATTAGAGTTACCAGCCTCAGATTGCAGCCCAAATAAATGCTTTACAGAGTTCAAGTAACAGACACATCTCAACATCCAACTCACCTCCAGGCTGTGTAAGTGCTATTTGACCAAGAAGGAGAGTGATGGAGTGCTGCATCAGATAACCTGTGCTTCACAATCACCCGACCTCAACCCAATTGAGATGGTTTGGGATGAGTCGGACCGCAGAGTGAGGGAAAAGCAGCCAACAAGTGCTCAGCATATGTGGGAACTCCTTCAAGACTGTTGAAAAAGCATTCCAGGTGAAGCTGGTTGAGATAATGCCAAGAGTGTGCAAAGCTGTCATCAAGGCAAAGGGTGGCTACAGTGAAGAGTCTAAAATATAAAATATATTTTGATTTGTAAAATATATTTATTTTGATTTGTAACAACATGATTCCATGTGTGTTATTTCATAGTTTTGATGTCTTCACTATTATTCTACAATGTAGAACATTTTAAAAATAAAGAAAAACCTTGGAATGAGTAGGTGTGTGCAAACTTTTGACTGGTACTATACGCACGTTTCTGTAGACCAGCTTCAAACGGTGATAGAACATCTATTTGACAGCGGTTTAGATGGTACGATGATTCTCTACACAATACATTGCTCGTTTTGTCAAACTATTTGAAATTTAACAACCAGGAAATGGCGGAGTGATTTCTACATAGTGCTCCTTTAAAGAGAGCAGCTCTAAACGTGTCTGAAGACAGCGTTGACCAGGATCTGTGTATGGAGACAGCGTTGACCAGGATCTGTGTAGGAAGACAGCGTTGACCAGGATCTGTGTAGGAAGACAGCGTTGACCAGGATCTGTGTATGGCGACAGCGTTGACCAGGATCTGTGTATGGCGACAGCGTTGACCAGGATCTGTGTATGGCGACAGCGTTGACCAGGATCTGTGTATGGAGACAGCGTTGACCAGGATCTGTGTATGGAGACAGCGTTGACCAGGATCTGTGTATGGAGACAGCGTTGACCAGGATCTGTGTATGGAGACAGTGTTGACCAGGATCTGTGTATGGAGACAGCGTTGACCTTGCAGGCAGAGTCCATGTAGAGGCTGAAATGACACGGTTGCAGTGTGTGGCTTCTGACTAGCGTACACACACACACACACACACACACACACACACACACACACAGCCTCGGGCGATATTAGAGGCTTCCTGATGTTCGTGCCACAGCCAGGCATGCAGGTGTGTACACACACACACACACACGCACACGCACACACGGCGCAGTGCAGGTGATGACACTTCCCCTTATGTGATTAAAAACATTTTACGAAGACAAAATATGATGATTCATGTTCAGGATCGTTCAGTGGGGCCTTTCTCTAACATATCCTATCATTCTATCCAAAACGTAGGATTTCCTAACCGAATACACCTGATAATCAGCACTCTGTTGACAGGTTTCTCTTACACAACGTTTTAGGATTTTACATTTTGTGGTTCGTAGTCTTCAGAGGTTTTTTCCGTGAATTATTATGCCACAAACTGAATTTGAATGTAAAACGTTTTGAAAAATTAATATGAAAAGCGTATATTCTAATATATATATAAAAAAAAAAACGTCATGTTTGAAATCGATATCCATCCTACCTCTGTATTGTTTTATGTCCTGCAGAACAAAGATGACTAGTTTAACGGGAAAGTGTCACTATCAGGTCGCCGGTAGCCCTAATTCTGACCCTGAATCCAGACCAGATGGAATTTTACAGACTTCTCTGGCCGCCATTGTTAATACTAACCCTAATTCTCGCCATCCTACAAGGGTAAAAACCTTCAATAACTCTTAAACGGATTACGATAGAGACATCAGGTTTGAAACAAATTGTTTTCTGAAGAGGACTATCCACACAATTAAACAAACCCATTGGTATGTTAAATATGCATTTTTGATTTAGACACCAAGCACAGTGGCGATGTGGCACCTGTCCCCCAGAGACACGGTGGTTTGGGCTTTTCTATCCTATGATGCAGTGCTGGGGAGGAATGTGTGTGTGTACAAGGGGAGAGGGGGGTTATGGGAAAACTAGCGGCTTGGACAAAATATGACAGTTCCTTCCTCTTGGTTCATCTATCGCTGTTCATCACAAAGTTTACTTTTGAAGGACAGACTGGGGCACGAGTTAGCGATTCATTTTAAATCTGGTCCGATCTGAGTATGGCTCTGATAAGTGGCGTTAAACGCTAGACATATAGACCCAGTAAGATAACACGTCACCCTCCAGCCTCGATCAGACACGGCTGACAGTATCTGAGGACAGAGGAAGAAACACATACCGATATCAGAGAGGTTTAAATCTATCCATAAATAAAAGATTGAATACCGAACGTGGTAATGTGATGTAGTGTAGACTTCAGCAGTGTACAAGTCTGTCACACACAGGGCATGTGAAGGACACACACACACACACACACACCGGGCGTCATAGTAACAGAGAAAACACCACACACACACCTCTCTACCCCCCCCACCCCACACCTCTCCACACCTCTCTACCCCCCCACACCCACACACACACATCTCTCTACCCCCCCCACCCCCTCCCCCCCACACCTCTCTACCCCCACACACACACACCTCTCTACCCCCCCCCCCACCCCCCCCACACCTCTCTACCCCCACACACAGCTCTCTACCCCCCCACCCCCGGTGTAACAACTCACTCTGTTTGATCAGTCTCTTGTCGGCCACCAGAACGTTCTCGGCGTCCACCACGATGACCTTGCCGTCCCGCGGCCCCACGGCAAAGTTATCAAAGCTCACGTCCAGCAGGTAGAGGGCGAACTCAAAGTCGTTGTTGGTGAGCTGCTCAGCGATGTCCATCAGCTGTCGGGCCAGGTCAACCCTCTTGTCCCACGGAGCGTTGTAGAAAGACCACAGCTCCTCGCCGACGTAGTTCACCGCCACCACGCGACCACACGCTCCCAGGTACTTGGCGAACGGCCAGCCCTCGTCTGACGGGAAACTCTGTAGGATACGGGGGGGGGGGGGGGGGGGTGGGAGAGAAGGGATGTTGGTTATTAGATGAGAGTAGTAAAACAGTAGGTATGTATACGCAAAGTGAATGAAATCATATCAAAACTTCAGTTGAAGTTGCATTTAAAAAGCAACACTTTACAGTAAAAAATAACACTATATTAGAAATATACACCCAAAACACAAAACAAATTCAGCATTTGTTTTGGGGCGGCAGCGTAGCCTAGCGGTTGCACTAGTAACCGAAAAGGTTGCGAGATCGAATCCCCGAGCTGACAAGGTACAAATAAATCTGTCGTTCAAGACAGTTAAACCTACTGTTCCCCGATAGGCCGTCATTGTAAATAAGAATTTGTTCTTAACGGACTTGCCTAGTTAAATAAAAAGGTAAAAATAAAATAAAAAATACAATTGATTAATTCCTGCATTAGTTTTAAAATGTCCACAGCGCCACACAGCGTGATATGGCCCAACACATATAGTCCTAGTCAATGACCTGTTGGAATCATGTAAATACGCTGACTATTCTATTATAGTGGGCAGCACCTTGAAGATATTGTTGTTTGACATGACAACAAATGAATAAGCAGAAGGGAGGAATTATTGACAGGGTAGGAACCAAAGTTTCAAATCAAATCACGTTTTATTGGTCACATACACATGGTTAGCAGATGTTAATGCGAGTGTAGTGAAATGCTTGTGCTTCTAGTTCCGACAATGCAGTAATAACCAACGAGTAATCTAACCTAACAATTCCACAACTACTACCTTATACACACACACAAGTGTAAAGGGATAAAGAATATGTACATAAAGATATATGAATGAGTGATGGTACAGAACGGCATAGGCAAGATGCAGTAGATGGTATAGAGTACAGTATATACATATGAGATGAGTAATGTAAGATTTGTAAACATTAATAAAGTGGCATTATTAAAGAGACTAGCGATCCATTTATTAAAGTGGCCAGAGATTTGAGTCAGTATGTAGGCAGCAGCCTCTCTATGTTAGTGGTGGCTGTTTAACAGTCTGATGGCCTGGAGATAGAAGCTGTTTTTCAGTCTCTCGGTCCCCTGCTTTGATGCACCTGTACTGACCTCGCCTTCTGGATGATAGCGGGGTGAACAGGCAGTGGCTCAGGTGGTTGTTGTCCTTGATAATTTTTTTGGCCTTCCTGTGACATCAGGTGGTGTAGGTGTCCTGGAGGGCAGATAGTTTGCCCCCGGTGATGCGTTGTGCAGACCTCACTACCCTCTGGAGAGCCTTACGGTTGTGGGCGGAGGAGTTGCCGTACCAGGCGGTGATACAGCCCGACAGAATGCTCTCAATTGTGCATCTGTAAAAGTTTGTGAGAGTTTTAGGTGACAAGCCACATTTCTTCAGACTTCTGAGGTTGCCTCCTTCACCACACTGTCTGTGTGGGTGGACCATTTCAGTTTGTCCGTGATGTGTACACCGAGGAACTTAAAACTTTCCACCTTCTCCACTAATGTCCCTTCGATGTGGATAGGGGGGTGTTCCCTCTGCTGTTTCCTGAAGTCCACGATCATCTCCTTTGTTTTGCTGACAATGATGGAGAGGTTATTTTCCCGACACCACACTCCGAGGGCCCTCACCTCCTCCCTGTAGGCCGTCTCGTCGTTGTTGGTAATCAAGCCTACCACTGTAGTGTCATCCGCAAACTTGATGATTGAGTTGGAGGCGTGCATGGCCACGCAGTCGTGGGTGAACAGGGAGTACAGGAGAGGGCTCAGAATGCACCCTTGTGGGGCCCCAGTGTTGAGGATCAGCGGGTTGGAGATGTTGTTTCCTACCTCACCTCCTGGGGGGGGCCCTTCAGGAAGTCCAGGACCCAGTTGCACAGGGCGGGGTCGAGACCCAGGGCCTCCAGCTTGATGACGAGTTTGGAGGGTACTATGGTGTTGAACGCTGAGCTGTAGTCAATGAACAGCATTCTTTCATAGGTATTCCTCTTATCCAGATGGGATAGGGCAGTGTGCAGTGCGATGGCGAATACATCGTCTGTGGACCGGTTTGGGCGGTATGCAGATTGAAGTGGGTCTAGGGTGTCAGGTAGGGTGGAGGTGATATGGTCCGTGACTAGTCTCTCAAAGCACTTCATGATGACAGAAGTGAGTGCTACGGGGCGGTAGTCATTTAGCTCAGTTACCTTTGCTTTCTTGAGAACAGGAACAATGGTGGCTCTCTTGAAGCATGTGGGAACAGCAGACTGGAGTAGGGAGAGATTGAATATGTCCGTAAACACACCAGCCAGCTGGTCTGCGCATGCTCTGAGGACGCGGCTGGGAATGCCGTCTGGGCCTGCAGCCTTGCGAGGGTAAACACGCTTAAGTGTCTTACTCAAGTCGGCCACAGAGAAGGAGAGGCTTCTGTGTGTATTTGGAAGGAATCAGTTCCAATATTGCAGTAAGGCAAACACACACACACGTCTGAAATGAGGAGCGTTTGAGGCAGCTGTAGTTGGCAGCCTTCTGAGGAACTGGATTGGTTGTCTCATTACAGCTCTCTCCCTCCCTCCCTCCCTCCTCGGCCTGTTACATAGCCAAGACAAGAAAACAAAAACATTTACCGGAGCCCACCTGAGCACTGCCTGCTAGCCACGATACCAGTGTGTTCTATTAAATCACTGTGTCTGATAGCTGATATCCATGTCTGTAGCCAGAGACGCCAACAGAAGAGAGAGAGGCTCGAGTGTCATGCAGGTAGGAGTTAGTTTGCCTCTCACCTTACAGCTGTAGCCATCCAATACCACAGCTTTCCATTTGTGGTATCAGGGGAAAGTGATTCATTATTAATGCAGTCTCTCTCTCTCTTGTACAAACTTTAAACGAGACATCAATTATTTAAAAACATACATTGTGAGAATGTCATAGAGCGGAGACAGCTGGACTCTTGCCAGAGAGCCGGGAGTTGTGGGACATGAGGTGGCGTTACGTACTAAACAAATGATTAGTCAGCTAACTGACGATTAGCCTGCATTCTGTTCTCTCACTTCGCTGCTACCACTCTGTCAAGACTAGTCTGGGGTCACTGGGCCTTTGATAACTCACACTGAAGCTGTTGTAAGACTCCCTTATCGTGTACACACAGAGTTGTTCAGCATGACACATGAGGAGGAGGCTAGGCCTGTAGAATGTAATGTGGTAACCTAGTTGAGCCTGTAGATTGTAATGTGGTAACCTAGTTGAGCCTGTAGAATGTAATGTGATAACCTAGTTGAGCCTGTAGATTGTAATGTGGTAACCTAGTTGAGCCTGTAGATTGTAATGTGGTAACCTAGTTGAGCCTGTAGATTGTAATGTGGTAACCTAGTTGAGCCTGTAGATTGTAATGTGGTAACCTAGTTGAGCCTGTAGAATGTAATGTGGTAACCTAGTTGAGCCTGTAGATTGTAATGTGGTAACCTAGTTGAGCCTGTAGAATGTAATGTGATAACCTAGTTGAGCCTGTAGATTGTAATGTGGTAACCTAGTTGAGCCTGTAGAATGTAATGTGATAACCTAGTTGAGCCTGTAATGTGGTAACCTAGTTGAGCCTGTAGAATGTAATGTGATAACCTAGTTGAGCCTGTAATGTGGTAACCTAGTTGAGCCTGTAGATTGTAATGTGGTAACCTAGTTGAGCCTGTAGAATGTAATGTGATAACCTAGTTGAGCCTGTAATGTGGTAACCTAGTTGAGCCTGTAGATTGTAATGTGGTAACCTAGTTGAGCCTGTAGAATGTAATGTGATAACCTAGTTGAGCCTGTAGATTGTAATGTGGTAACCTAGTTGAGCCTGTAGAATGTAATGTGATAACCTAGTTGAGCCTGTAGATTGTAATGTGGTAACCTAGTTGAGCCTGTAGATTGTAATGTGGTAACCTAGTTGAGCCTGTAGATTGTAATGTGGTAACCTAGTTGAGCCTGTAGAATGTAATGTGGTAACCTAGTTGAGCCTGTAGATTGTAATGTGGTAACCTAGTTGAGCATGTAGATTGTAATGTGGTAACCTAGTTGAGCCTGTAGATTGTAATGTGGTAACCTAGTTGAGCCTGTAGATTGTAATGTGGTAACCTAGTTGAGCATGTAGATTGTAATGTGGTAACCTAGTTGAGCCTGTAGATTGTAATGTGGTAACCTAGTTGAGCCTGTAGATTGTAATGTGGTAACCTAGTTGAGCCTGTAGATTGTAATGTGGTAACCTAGTTGAGCATGTAGATTGTAATGTGGTAACCTAGTTGAGCCTGTAATGTGGTAACCTAGTTGAGCATGTAGATTGTAATGTGGTAACCTAGTTGAGCCTGTAGATTGTAATGTGGTAACCTAGTTGAGCCTGTAGATTGTAATGTGGTAACCTAGTTGAGCCTGTAGATTGTAATGTGGTAACCTAGTTGAGCCTGTAGATTGTAATGTGGTAACCTAGTTGAGCCTGTAGATTGTAATGTGGTAACCTAGTTGAGCCTGTAATGTGGTAACCTAGTTGAGCCTGTAGATTGTAATGTGGTAACCTAGTTGAGCCTGTAGATTGTAATGTGGTAACCTAGTTGAGCCTGTAGATTGTAATGTGGTAACCTAGTTGAGCCTGTAGATTGTAATGTGGTAACCTAGTTGAGCCTGTAGATTGTAATGTGGAAACCTAGTTGAGCCTGTAATGTGGTAACCTAGTTGAGCCTGTAGATTGTAATGTGGTAACCTAGTTGAGCCTGTAGATTGTAATGTGGTAACCTAGTTGAGCCTGTAATGTGGTAACCTAGTTGAGCCTGTAGATTGTAATGTGGTAACCTAGTTGAGCCTGTAGATTGTAATGTGGTAACCTAGTTGAGCCTGTATATTGTAATGTGGTAACCTAGTTGAGCCTGTAGATTGTAATGTGGTAACCTAGTTGAGCCTGTAGATTGTAATGTGGTAACCTAGTTGAGCCTGTAGATTGTAATGTGGTAACCTAGTTGAGCCTGTAGATTGTAATGTGGTAACCTAGTTGAGCCTGTAATGTGGTAACCTAGTTGAGCCTGTAGATTGTAATGTGGTAACCTAGTTGAGCCTGTAGATTGTAATGTAGTAACTTAGTTGAGCCCCTAGATTGTAATGTGGTAACCTAGTTGAGCCTGTAGATTGTAATGTGGTAACCTAGTTTAGCATGTAGATTGTAATGTGGTAACCTAGTTGAGCCTGTAATGTGGTAACCTAGTTGAGCCTGTAGATTGTAATGTGGTAACCTAGTTGAGCCTGTAGATTGTAATGTGGTAACCTAGTTGAGCCTGTAGATTGTAATGTGGTAACCTAGTTGAGCCTGTAGATTGTAATGTTGTAACCTAGTTGAGCCTGTAGATTGTAATGTGGTAACCTAGTTGAGCCTGTAATGTGGTAACCTAGTTGAGCCTGTAGATTGTAATGTGGTAACCTAGTTGAGCATGTAGATTGTAATGTGGTAACCTAGTTGAGCCTGTAATGTGGTAACCTAGTTGAGCCTGTAGATTGTAATGTGGTAACCTAGTTGAGCCTGTAGATTGTAATGTGGTAACCTAGTTGAGCCTGTAGATTGTAATGTGGTAACCTAGTTGAGCCTGTAATGTGGTAACCTAGTTGAGCCTGTAGAATGTAATGTGATAACCTAGTTGAGCCTGTAATGTGGTAACCTAGTTGAGCCTGTAGATTGTAATGTGGTAACCTAGTTGAGCCTGTAGATTGTAATGTGGTAACCTAGTTGAGCCTGTAGATTGTAATGTGGTAACCTAGTTGAGCCTGTAGATTGTAATGTGGTAACCTAGTTGAGCCTGTAGATTGTAATGTGGTAACCTAGTTGAGCCTGTAATGTGGTAACCTAGTTGAGCCTGTAGATTGTAATGTGGTAACCTAGTTGAGCCTGTAGATTGTAATGTAGTAACTTAGTTGAGCCCCTAGATTGTAATGTGGTAACCTAGTTGAGCCTGTAGATTGTAATGTGGTAACCTAGTTTAGCATGTAGATTGTAATGTGGTAACCTAGTTGAGCCTGTAATGTGGTAACCTAGTTGAGCCTGTAGATTGTAATGTGGTAACCTAGTTGAGCCTGTAGATTGTAATGTGGTAACCTAGTTGAGCCTGTAGATTGTAATGTGGTAACCTAGTTGAGCCTGTAGATTGTAATGTTGTAACCTAGTTGAGCCTGTAGATTGTAATGTGGTAACCTAGTTGAGCCTGTAATGTGGTAACCTAGTTGAGCCTGTAGATTGTAATGTGGTAACCTAGTTGAGCATGTAGATTGTAATGTGGTAACCTAGTTGAGCCTGTAATGTGGTAACCTAGTTGAGCCTGTAGATTGTAATGTGGTAACCTAGTTGAGCCTGTAGATTGTAATGTGGTAACCTAGTTGAGCCTGTAATGTGGTAACCTAGTTGAGCCTGTAGATTGTAATGTGGTAACCTAGTTGAGCCTGTAATGTGGTAACCTAGTTGAGCCTGTAGATTGTAATGTGGTAACCTAGTTGAGCCTGTAGAATGTAATGTGGTAACCTAGTTGAGCCTGTAGATTGTAATGTGGTAACCTAGTTGAGCCTGTAATGTGGTAACCTAGTTGAGCCTGTAGATTGTAATGTGGTAACCTAGTTGAGCCTGTAGATTGTAATGTTGTAACCTAGTTGAGCCTGTAGATTGTAATGTGGTAACCTAGTTGAGCCTGTAGAATGTAATGTGGTAACCTAGTTGAGCCTGTAGATTGTAATGTGGTAACCTAGTTGAGCCTGTAGATTGTAATGTGGTAACCTAGTTGAGCCTGTAGATTGTAATGTGGTAACCTAGTTGAGCCTGTAGATTGTAATGTGGTAACCTAGTTGAGCCTGTAATGTGGTAACCTAGTTGAGCCTGTAGATTGTAATGTGGTAACCTAGTTGAGCCTGTAGATTGTAATGTGGTAGCCTAGTTGAGCCTGTAGATTGTAATGTGGTAACCTAGTTGAGCCTGTAGATTGTAATGTGGTAACCTAGTTGAGCCTGTAGATTGTAATGTTGTAACCTAGTTGAGCCTGTAGATTGTAATGTGGTAACCTAGTTGAGCCTGTAGATTGTAATGTGGTAACCTAGTTGAGCCTGTAGATTGTAATGTGGTAACCTAGTTGAGCCTGTAGATTGTAATGTGGTAACCTAGTTGAGCCTGTAGATTGTAATGTGGTAACCTAGTTGAGCCTGTAGATTGTAATGTTGTAACCTAGTTGAGCCTGTAGATTGTAATGTGGTAACCTAGTTGAGCCTGTAATGTGGTAACCTAGTTGAGCCTGTAGATTGTAATGTGGTAACCTAGTTGAGCATGTAGATTGTAATGTGGTAACCTAGTTGAGCCTGTAATGTGGTAACCTAGTTGAGCCTGTAGATTGTAATGTGGTAACCTAGTTGAGCCTGTAGATTGTAATGTGGTAACCTAGTTGAGCCTGTAGATTGTAATGTGGTAACCTAGTTGAGCCTGTAATGTGGTAACCTAGTTTAGCCTGTAGATTGTAATGTGGTAACCTAGTTGAGCCTGTAATGTGGTAACCTAGTTGAGCCTGTAGATTGTAATGTGGTAACCTAGTTGAGCCTGTAGAATGTAATGTGGTAACCTAGTTGAGCCTGTAGATTGTAATGTGGTAACCTAGTTGAGCCTGTAATGTGGTAACCTAGTTGAGCCTGTAGATTGTAATGTGGTAACCTAGTTGAGCCTGTAGATTGTAATGTTGTAACCTAGTTGAGCCTGTAGATTGTAATGTGGTAACCTAGTTGAGCCTGTAGAATGTAATGTGGTAACCTAGTTGAGCCTGTAGATTGTAATGTTGTAACCTAGTTGAGCCTGTAGATTGTAATGTGGTAACCTAGTTGAGCCTGTAGATTGTAATGTTGTAACCTAGTTGAGCCTGTAGATTGTAATGTGGTAACCTAGTTGAGCCTGTAGATTGTAATGTTGTAACCTAGTTGAGCCTGTAGATTGTAATGTGGTAACCTAGTTGAGCCTGTAGAATGTAATGTGATAACCTAGTTGAGCCTGTAATGTGGTAACCTAGTTGAGCCTGTAGATTGTAATGTGGTAACCTAGTTGAGCCTGTAGATTGTAATGTGGTAACCTAGTTGAGCCTGTAGATTGTAATGTGGTAACCTAGTTGAGCCTGTAGATTGTAATGTGGTAACCTAGTTGAGCCTGTAGATTGTAATGTGGTAACCTAGTTGAGCCTGTAGATTGTAATGTGGTAACCTAGTTGAGCCTGTAGATTGTAATGTGGTAACCTAGTTGAGCCTGTAGATTGTAATGTTGCTGTTGACATGGAGTCAGTATCCCGTCTCCAACACTACTGCTGTTGACATGGAGTCAGTATCCTGTCCCCAACACTACTGCTGTTGACATGGAGTCAGTATCCCGTCCCCAACACTACTGCTGTTGACATGGAGTCAGTATCCCGTCTCCAACACTACTGCTGTTGACATGGAGTCAGTATCCTGTCCCCAACACTACTGCTGTTGACATGGAGTCAGTATCCCGTCCCCAACACTACTGCTGTTGACATGGAGTCAGTATCCCGTCCCCAACACTACTGCTGTTGACGTGGAGTCAGTATCCCGTCCCCAACACTACTGCTGTTGACATGGAGTCAGTATCCTGTCTCCAACACTACTGCTGTTGACATGGAGTCAGTATCCTGTCCCCAACACTACTGCTGTTGACGTGGAGTCAGTATCCCGTCTCCAACACTACTGCTGTTGACATGGAGTCAGTATCCCGTCTCCAACACTACTGCTGTTGACATGGAGTCAGTATCCTGTCCCCAACACTACTGCTGTTGACGTGGAGTCAGTATCCTGTCCCCAACACTACTGCTGTTGACATGGAGTCAGTATCCTGTCCCCAACACTACTGCTGTTGACATGGAGTCAGTATCCTGTCCCCAACACTACTGCTGTTGACATGGAGTCAGTATCCTGTCTCCAACACTACTGCTGTTGACATGGAGTCAGTATCCTGTCCCCAACACTACTGCTGTTGACATGGAGTCAGTATCCCGTCCCCAACACTACTGCTGTTGACATGGAGTCAGTATCCCGTCCCCAACACTACTGCTGTTGACATGGAGTCAGTATCCTGTCCCCAACACTACTGTTGTTGACGTGGAGTCAGTATCCTGTCCCCAACACTACTGCTGTTGACATGGAGTCAGTATCCCGTCCCCACCACTACTGCTGTTGACATGGAGTCAGTATCCCGTCCCCAACACTACTGCTGTTGACATGGAGTCAGTATCCCGTCCCCAACACTACTGCTGTTGACATGGAGTCAGTATCCCGTCCCCACCACTACTGCTGTTGACATGGAGTCAGTATCCTGTCCCCAACACTACTGCTGTTGACATGGAGTCAGTATCCTGTCCCCAACACTACTGCTGTTGACGTGGAGTCAGTATCCCGTCCCCAACACTACTGCTGTTGACGTGGAGTCAGTATCCCGTCCCCAACACTACTGCTGTTGACGTGGAGTCAGTATCCCGTCCCCAACACTACTGCTGTTGACGTGGAGTCAGTATCCTGTCCCCAACACTACTGCTGTTGACGTGGAGTCAGTATCCTGTCCCCAACACTACTGCTGTTGACGTGGAGTCAGTATCCCGTCCCCAACACTACTGCTGTTGACATGGAGTCAGTATCCCGTCCCCAACACTACTGCTGTTGACATGGAGTCAGTATCCCGTCCCCAACACTACTGCTGTTGACATGGAGTCAGTATCCCGTCCCCAACACTACTGCTGTTGACGTGGAGTCAGTATCCCGTCCCCAACACTACTGCTGTTGACGTGGAGTCAGTATCCTGTCCCCAACACTACTGCTGTTGACATGGAGTCAGTATCCTGTCCCCAACACTACTGTTGTTGACGTGGAGTCAGTATCCTGTCCCCAACACTACTGCTGTTGACATGGAGTCAGTATCCCGTCCCCACCACTACTGCTGTTGACATGGAGTCAGTATCCCGTCCCCAACACTACTGCTGTTGACATGGAGTCAGTATCCCGTCCCCAACACTACTGCTGTTGACATGGAGTCAGTATCCCGTCCCCAACACTACTGCTGTTGACATGGAGTCAGTATCCCGTCCCCACCACTACTGCTGTTGACATGGAGTCAGTATCCTGTCCCCAACACTACTGCTGTTGACATGGAGTCAGTATCCCGTCCCCAACACTACTGCTGTTGACGTGGAGTCAGTATCCCGTCCCCAACACTACTGCTGTTGACATGGAGTCAGTATCCCGTCCCCAACACTACTGCTGTTGACGTGGAGTCAGTATCCCGTCCCCAACACTACTGCTGTTGACATGGAGTCAGTATCCCGTCCCCAACACTACTGCTGTTGACGTGGAGTCAGTATCCCGTCCCCAACACTACTGCTGTTGACATGGAGTCAGTATCCCGTCCCCAACACTACTGCTGTTGACATGGAGTCAGTATCCCGTCCCCACCACTACTGCTGTTGACATGGAGTCAGTATCCCGTCCCCAACACTACTGCTGTTGACATGGAGTCAGTATCCCGTCCCCAACACTACTGCTGTTGACATGGAGTCAGTATCCCGTCTCCAACACTACTGCTGTTGACATGGAGTCAGTATCCTGTCCCCAACACTACTGCTGTTGACATGGAGTCAGTATCCCGTCCCCAACACTACTGCTGTTGACATGGAGTCAGTATCCCGTCCCCAACACTACTGCTGTTGACATGGAGTCAGTATCCCGTCCCCAACACTACTGCTGTTGACATGGAGTCAGTATCCCGTCCCCAACACTACTGCTGTTGACATGGAGTCAGTATCCCGTCCCCAACACTACTGCTGTTGACATGGAGTCAGTATCCCGTCCCCAACACTACTGCTGTTGTTGACATGGAGTCAGTATCCCGTCCCCAACACTACTGCTGTTGACATGGAGTCAGTATCCCGTCCCCAACACTACTGCTGTTGACGTGGAGTCAGTATCCCGTCCCCAACACTACTGCTGTTGACATGGAGTCAGTATCCTGTCCCCAACACTACTGCTGTTGACATGGAGTCAGTATCCCGTCTCCAACACTACTGCTGTTGACATGGAGTCAGTATCCTGTCCCCAACACTACTGTTGTTGACGTGGAGTCAGTATCCTGTCCCCAACACTACTGCTGTTGACATGGAGTCAGTATCCCGTCCCCAACACTACTGTTGTTGACGTGGAGTCAGTATCCTGTCCCCAACACTACTGCTGTTGACATGGAGTCAGTATCCCGTCCCCAACACTACTGCTGTTGACGTGGAGTCAGTATCCCGTCCCCAACACTACTGCTGTTGACATGGAGTCAGTATCCTGTCCCCAACACTACTGCTGTTGACGTGGAGTCAGTATCCTGTCCCCAACACTACTGCTGTTGACATGGAGTCAGTATCCCGTCCCCAACACTACTGCTGTTGTTGACGTGGAGTCAGTATCCTGTCCCCAACACTACTGCTGTTGACATGGAGTCAGTATCCCGTCCCCAACACTACTGCTGTTGTTGACATGGAGTCAGATGTTTATCAACTAGTGTGTTTGTTGCTGAAAGCTACTTAGCTCACTAACTCAGAAGATAATCCTGACCTGTAAAATACCCTCAGGCTAGCGAGAGAGAGACAGAAAGGGCGACATAGAGAGAGAAAGCAGAGAGAGCTAGAGAGAGAGAGAGAGAGACAGAGACAGAGAGAGCTAGAGAGAGCGCGATTGAGCGCGCGAGAGAGAGCGCGAGAGAGACAGAGACAGAGAGAGCTAGAGAGAGAGAGAGAGAGAGTGCGATTGAGCGCGCGAGAGAGAGAGAGACAGAGACAGAGAGAGCTAGAGAGAGAGCTAGAGAGAGAGAGAGCTAGAGAGAGCGCGAGAGAGACAGAGAGCTAGAGAGAGAGAGAGCTAGAGAGAGAGAGAGAGCCATAGACAGCTAAAGAATGAGAGAACAGGAGAGAAAGTGTTCCTTCCCCCTTTCAGCCCCTCAGTCATGCGTTGTACAATTTTCACAGGACAGGCAGGGGGAATTGAGTCAACCAGTGACCTGCCTGCTAAAAATGTCTCTCCTTTGTTGTCAGTCTGCTGCTTTGTCAATGAGCAGAGAGAGACAGGCTACATCACTTCATGAGGAGAAAGGAGGATAGATAAAGAGTGAAGGAGAGAGAGAGAGAGAGCGAGTGAAGGAGAGAGAGAGAGCGAGAGAGAGAGCGAGAGCGAGAGTGAGAGAGAGAGTGAGTAAAGGAGAGAGCGAGAGCGAGAGAGAGAGAGAGAGCGAGTGAGTGAAGGAGAGAGAGAGAGAGAAGAGAGTGCGTGAAGGAGAGAGAGAGAAGAGAGTGCGTGAAGGAGAGAGAGAGAGAGAGAGAGAGAAGAGAGTGCGTGAAGGAGAGAGAGAGAGAGAAGAGAGTGAGTGAAGGAGAGAGAGAGAGAGAAGAGAGTGAGTGAAGGAGAGAGAGAAGAGAGTGAGTGAAGGAGAGAGAGAAGAGAGTGAGTGAAGGAGAGAGAGAGAGGAGAGTGAGTGAAGGAGAGAGAGATTGAGAGAGAGAGGAGAGTGAGTGAAGGAGAGAGAGAGGAGAGTGAGTGAGTGGAGAGAGAGATTGAGGGTGGGGTTAATGGGAGCCTAATAGCCAGTGTATTTTGTCTCCCAGATTAGAAAAGATAGTGTGAGATCATACTTGGGTCTGATGCTCCTCTTCTCTTCAGTGAAATGTTAGGGAGGAGGGATGTACAGATTGCAGAGGGACTGATTTTCTCTCCCCTATCTCCTAGAAGTAGTGGTTTATGACCAGGGGTTGGAATCGCTTCAGGGAACAAAAAACATGTTTCATTTTTATTTATTTTCATTGTTAAAAAAATAATAATAATTTGAGGAACATAATTGGGAACGAAATTGATCTTCAGTCTTAGATGGGAAAAAAAAGAGAAAGTGTTGGGAACCAGTTAAAAACGTTCCGACATTTTTTTCCAGTCCCACAAAAAATACGCAACAAAGCGCCTATGCAAAGCCCTCACTGTCACTCAGAAACGTCTTCCATTGTCTGCCTGTCAGCTGGAAACCTTTACCAGTGTGTGTGTAGGCTACCTACCCCTCCCCCTCTGAAGCGTAGGCTACTGACGTCACAAGCCCCTCCCCCTCTGAAGCGTAGGCTACTGACGTCACAAGCCCCTCCTCCTCTGAAACACAGACTACTGACGTCACAAGCCCCTCCCAAACACAGGCTACTGACCTCACAAGCCCCTCTGAAACACAGACTACTGACGTCACAAGCCCCTCCCCCTCTGAAGCGTAGGCTACTGACGTCACAAGCCCCTCCCCCCCCGAAGCATAGGCTACTGACGTCACAAGCCCCTCTGAAACACGGGCTACTGACGTTACAAGCCCCTCCTCTGAAACACAGACTACTGACGTTACAAGCCCCTCTGAAACACAGGCTACTGACGTCACAAGCCCCTCCTCTGAAACACAGACTAGTGACGTCACAAGCCCCTCTGAAACACACGCTACTGACGTCACAAGACCCTCCTCTGAAACACAGGCTACAAGCCCCTCCCCCTCTGAAACACAGACTACTGACGTCACAAGCCCCTCCTCCTCTGAAACACAGACTACTGACGTTACAAGCCCCTCCTCTGAAACACAGACTACTGACGTCACAAGCCCCTCTGAAACACAGACTACTGACGTCACAAGCCCCTCCTCTGAAACACAGACTACTGACGTTACAAGCCCCTCTGAAACACAGACTACTGACGTTACAAGCCCCTCTGAAACACAGACTACTGACGTTACAAGCCCCTCCTCTGAAACACACGCTACTGACGTCACAAGCCCCTCCTCTGAAACACAGGCTACAAGCCCCTCCCCCTCTGAAACACAGACTACTGACGTTACAAGCCCCTCCTCTGAAACACAGACTACTGACGTTACAAGCCCCCCTCCTCTGAAACACAGACTACTGACGTTACAAGCCCCTCCTCTGAAACACAGACTACTGACGTCACAAGCCCCTCCTCTGAAACACAGACTACTGACGTCACAAGCCCCTCTGAAACACAGACTACTGACGTTACAAGCCCCTCCTCTGAAACACAGACTACTGACGTCACAAGCCCCTCCCCCTCTGAAATACAGACTACTGACGTTACAAGCCCTTCCTCCTCTGAAACACAGACTACTGACGTCACAAGCCCCTCCTCCTCTGAAACACAGACTACTGACGTCACAAGCCCCTCCCCCTCTGAAACACAGGCTACTGACGTCAGAAACGCTGAAAAAGGTAGAAATTGCAAATGAAACGTTCCAGTGGGTTTGAGTACCGCGTGGCCTTACATAATTCCCTGGTCCCGTCAATCAATTAAACGAGCGTTCCCGCTCTGCTAAAGAGATGTACGATATGCAGTGAAGCTTCACAAAGAAACTCCAGGTTGTTTTACTGTCGGGACTACAGTGTAATACAGCTGCAGAGCGGTGGTGTACAGTAAACCTATCTGGCATCGTAATACTATCTACGACACAAGACACATGGCACAGCTAAGTCAAGATGACAGGAAGATATTAAAAACGGGGAAAAAAAGGAAACAATGAACGAGACAACATTTAATATAAAAAAAATCAAGACGAAGTAGGCTACATATTTTATGAATCAATAAGTCCTTGGTTGTGCTAATTATTAGAAGGCTAAGTATAGTGAACATTTGGCCTGGACTCCGTGTGTGTGTGTGTGTGTGTGTGTGTGTGTGCGTTTCCATGTGTGTGTAATCCACCCCTAATTATACATCGGCCTACAGTGAACCCTCAATCCACAACAATGTGACGAACACCAAACTCAGGTCACTACAGACAATGGTACATTAGCAGTTAGCCTCCAGGCAGTCAGGCCCAGTGTGCGTCATGTGTTCAGCAGCTAACAAACAGTCTGCTGTTATAAAACCCAGAGCAAGGTGTAATTCTCTGCGTTCCTCCCCTCGTCAAACCCTCCAGGTCAGGACAGGACAGATCAGGACAGGAACAGGAACAGGACATGTCAGGACAGGAACAGGAACAGCCAGTAGAGCACATGAGTTCAAACCGCACAGCAGAGTACCCCACATATACACGAGTGGTGCGGTTGTGGGTTGAATAAAGAGAAGACATTCAAAATCCACAAAATGCACCATATCTATATGCTACATGGAGTTTTTATTTCATGATTTGTATCTCCCACTAGTGAGTAAGAATTAGGGCTTAACTGTACGCACAGCGACAAATACACACCAAATCACCAAATGCTTTTGGGAACCTGGCCAGAATAAAAAAAAAAAAAAAAGTTCACATCGACCCACTGAGGCAAAAAAAGGACAATGTCAGAGTTTATTTTCTATAAGAGAAAAGCTGCGAAATGGAGAGTTGAAAATAAAGAGGAGGGAAGGCCAGAACAGTAATGTTTGGAGTTGAAAATAAAGAGGAGGGAAGGCCAGAACAGTAATGTTTGGAGTTGAAAATAAAGAGGAGGGAAGGCCAGAACAGTAATGTTTGGAGTTGAAAATAAAGAGGGAAGGCCAGAACAGTAATGTTTGGGAAAGATTTGTACTTAAGTGGTACAAGAGAATGATAGCAGCTACTTCAAAACGGCACCTCAAGGGAAAATTATTGTTTTGAAACTTCAATGGAGTCTTGCAGCAGAGGGGTGGATGGGGGGGTTAGAGAGAGAGATAAAACAAACTAGTCTAACTACATTCCAGCTAGTAAGACAAACTTGTTGCTGCCATAGGTTATCCATCATGCTATCTGGTAGAAGTGGTCTTGACAGTATCAAAATCATTGTAAAGAAGCAGCCAAGTTAGCCAGTTAGCTAGGTAAAGTAACAAGGCTAAGCTAGCTAGGTAAAGTAACAAGGCTAAGCTAGCGAGCTGAAAGTAACAAGGCTAAGCTAGCGAGCTGAAAGTAACAAGGCAAAGCTAGTTAGGTAAAGTAACAAGGCTAAGCTAGTTAGGTAAAGTAACAAGGCTAAGCTAGTTAGGTAAAGTAACAAGGCTAAGCTAGTTAGGTAAAGTAAAAAGGCTAAGCTAGTTAGGTAAAGTAACAAGGCTAAGCTAGTTAGGTAAAGTAACAAGGCTAAGCTAGTTAGGTAAAGTAACAAGGCTAAGCTAGTTAGGTAAAGTAACAAGGCTAAGCTAGTTAGGTAAAGTAACAAGGCTAAGCTAGTTAGGTAAAGTAACAAGGCTAAGCTAGTTAGGTAAAGTAACAAGGCTAAGCCAGCGAGGTAAAGTAACAAGGCTAAGCCAGCGAGGTAAAGTAACAAGGCTAAGCCAGCGAGGTAAAGTAACAAGGCTAAGCCAGCGAGCTGAAAGTAACAAGGCTAAGCCAGCGAGCTGAAAGTAACAAGGCTAAGCCAACGAGCTAAAAGTAACAAGGCTAAGCCAACGAGCTGAAAGTAACAAGGCTAAGCCAGCGAGCTGAAAGTAACAAGGCTAAGCCAGCGAGCTGAAAGTAACAAGGCTAAGCCAGCGAGCTGAAAGTAACAAGGCTAAGCCAGCGAGCTGAAAGTAACAAGGCTAAGCCAGCGAGCTGAAAGTAACAAGGCTAAGCTAGCGAGCTAAAAGTAACAAGGCTAAGCTAGCTAAAGTAACAAGGCTAAGCTAGCTAAAGTAACAAGGCTAAGCCAACGAGCTAAAAGTAACAAGGCTAAGCTAGCGAGCTAAAGTAACAAGGCTAAGCTAGCTAGCTAAAGTAACAAGGCTAAGCTAGCGAGGTAAAGTAACAAGGCTAAGCTAGCTAGCTAAAGTAACAAGGCTAAGCCAACGAACTAAACGTAACAAGGCTAAGCTAGCGAACTAAAGTAACAAGGCTAAGCTAGCGAGCTAAAAGTAACAAGGCTAAGCTAGCTAGCTAAAGTAACAAGGCTAAGCCAACGAACTAAACGTAACAAGGCTAAGCTAGCGAACTAAAGTAACAAGGCTAAGCTAGCGAGCTAAAAGTAACAAGGCTAAGCTAGCTAAAGTAACAAGGCTAGGCTAGCGATGTAAAGAAACAAGGCTAAGCTAGCGATGTAAAGAAACAAGGCTAAGCTAGCGAGGTAAAGAAACAAGGCTAAGCTAGCTAGGTAAAGTAACAAGGCTAATTTAGGCTATTCTGCTGAGCTCCCCATCCTTGTCTACATCAACTCCAATCATTTGAAACAACAGCCTTTACTCCTTCTCATTTAGACAACTTCATTCCGTAATAAACTGTGATTCCTTTTTTTGCATTGATAAAAAATCTCCCACTACACATGGAGCCTCTGAATGTAGTGCTGCTATGATTGGCCGACAATAACAACAAGATACAGGTCTGAGAGGTGTGTAGGCCACCAGTTCGGTCTTTATGGGGCGCACTCATCCGAAATGTCGTTTTCGTAAAATGTCCAATGTAATGGTCTCTTCTTGTAGTCTATGTAGCAATGCAACATAGATAATAAAAAAATAATTAAAATAAAAATTAAATAAAAAGTGACTTGCTACTTGCTAGGCGGCTTAGCCACTCTCCCAAGTAATCGGATTCGAACATCCTATCGGATATTAAAATAACCTTGATGTCAACTACATTGAAGCGTTCATCGATTTATGACATTATTCTGCTGAGCAAGGGTTTATTTGGTCCCTCTAATTATCTTACCTTGCCCTCCCTGGGCACCTGAGCCCCTAGCACCATGCCTCAGGACTACCTGGCCTGATGACTCCTTGCTGTCCCCAGTCCACCTGGTCGTGCTGCTGCTCCAGTTTCAACTGTTCTGCCTGCGGCTATGGAACCCTGCCCTGTTCCAACGGACGTGCTACCTGTCCCAGACCTGCTGTTTTGGACTCACTCACTCCACCTCTGAATGTTCAGCTATGAAAAGCCAACTGACATGTACTCCTGAGGTACTGACCTGTTGCACCCTCTACAACCCGGGCACAGCCAGAAGAGGACTGGCCACCCCTCATAGCCTGGTTCCTCTCTAGGTTTCTTCCTAGGTTCTGGCCTTTCTAGGGAGTTTTTCCTAGCCACCGTGCTTCTACACCTGCATTGCTTGCTGTTAGGGGTTTTAGGGTGAGTTTCTGTACAGCACTTTGAGATATCAGCTGATGTAAAAAAAGATCTATAAATAAATGTCATTGATTGAAATGTGATTTATGGCAAAAGAGGACCTGCATGTATCTAAATATTATACAAGTGGACTAACAAAATGACTATCGAAACGTCAGAAAACATATTTTAGGCTTAAAAAATGTATCTATCCTTCTGTCGAAAAAGTGTTCCGCTGTCTCTCACTGTACAACTCATTTCTACTGGTCTATTTGTCCGGTTAGGTTCGGCTGCGGGCCTCAGATTGTCACGTATAGTTGGGCAGTTGCGAACGTGTTATCATCAATTGCAGTCGGGTGAACGAAACAGCGGACCCTGCACATTATTAACACAAGACACCAGATGAAAATAAAAACTTCAGCGACTCTGAATTACACAGCCCTCAAAAGAGGCTTTAAATGGACGAGGCTCCAGGTATGTGACTGCAGGTCTAGTGAGGCTCCAGGTGTATGACTGCAGGTCTAGTGAGGCTCCAGGTATGTGACTGCAGGTCTGGTGAGGCTCCAGGTGTGTGACTGCAGGTCTGGTGAGGCTCCAGGTGTGTGACTGCAGGTCTGGTGAGATCCAGGTGTGTGACTGCAGGTCTGGTGAGATCCAGGTGTGTGACTGCAGGTCTGGTGAGGCTCCAGGTGTGTGACTGCAGGTCTGGTGAGATCCAGGTGTGTGACTGCAGGTCTGGTGAGATCCAGGTGTGTGACTGCAGGTCTGGTGAGATCCAGGTGTATGACTGCAGGTCTAGTGAGGCTCCAGGTATGTGACTGCAGGTCTGGTGAGGCTCCAGGTGTGTGACTGCAGGTCTGGTGAGATCCAGGTGTGTGACTGCAGGTCTAGTGAGATCCAGGTGTGTGACTGCAGGTCTGGTGAGATCCAGGTGTATGACTGCAGGTCTAGTGAGGCTCCAGGTATGTGACTGCAGGTCTGGTGAGGCTCCAGGTGTGTGACTGCAGGTCTGGTGAGATCCAGGTGTGTGACTGCAGGTCTAGTGAGGCTCCAGGTGTATGACTGCAGGTCTAGTGAGGCTCCAGGTGTATGACTGCAGGTCTAGTGAGGCTCCAGGTGTATGACTGCAGGTCTGGTGAGGCTCCAGGTGTATGACTGCAGGTCTGGTGAGGCTCCAGGTGTATGACTGCAGGTCTGGTGAGATCCCTGGCTGGTAACCTGTCAGCTTCTTAAACTCTGGGCTGTCTCTCCTCTAACTCCTACATTGACCTTGTGATAGTGTGAGTGTGAGTGAGTGTGAGTGTGTGTGAGTGAGTGAGTGTGTGTGTGTGTGTGTGTGTGTGAGTGTGTGTGTGTGTGTGTGTGTGTGGCTGTGGGTGTGTGGGTGTGGGTGGGTGTGTGGGTGTGTGTGTGTGTGTGTGTGGGTGTGTGGGTGTGTGTGAGTGTGTGTGAGTGTGTGTGTGTGAGTGTGTGTGTGTGTGTGTGGCTGTGGGTGGGTGTGTGGGTGTGTGTGTGTGTGTGTGTGGGTGTGTGTGAGTGTGTGAGTGTGAGTGAGTGTGAGTGTGTGTGGGTGTGTGTGAGTGTGTGTGAGAGTGTGTGTGTGTGAGTGTGTGTGTGTGTGTGTGGCTGTGGGTGTGTGGGTGTGGGTGGGTGTGTGGGTGTGTGTGTGTGTGTGTGTGGGTGTGTGGGTGGGTGTGTGGGTGTGTGGGTGTGAGAGTGTGAGAGTGTGGGTGTGTGTGGGCCCCGTCTGGCATTTTGCTGGCCATTAAAGTTTAAAGCCAAGAGAGCTCCTCGGACCACACAGGGGAGCAGCCAGTCCAGTCTGGTCCAGCTAGCTACCTTCCTGGCAGACAGACACCACCCCCTCAAACTCCTCTCTTTACCCCCCCCCCCCCCCACTCACTATACTCCCTCTCTTTTCCTCTCCCCCTCTCTCGCCCTCTCTCTCCTCTGTCTCTCTTTCTTTCTCTGTTCTCCCTCTACTTTCTGGCACCCTGCAGACGTGTGATTCAGAGAGTCCAGTTGACAGGTATTGTGAGAGAAGTGTGTGTGTGTGTGTTTGTGTGTGTGTAGTGTGTGTGTGTAGTGTGTGTAAGGTACAAGGGCGAGAGAATGTGTATGCCACAGTATTTCATAGTCCACTGACAGAGAGGGAGGGTCTGCTGGGTCTCAACCAGTCTCTCTCTCTGTATCAGACATGGCAGAGAGGAAGGGTCTGCTGGGTCTCAACCAGTCTCTCTCTCTGTATCAGACATGACAGAGAGGGAGGGTCTGCTGGGTCTCAACCAGTCTCTCTCTCTGTATCAGACATGACAGAGAGGGAGGGTCTGCTGGGTCTCAACCAGTCTCTCTCTCTGTATCAGACATGGCAGAGAGGAAGGGTCTGCTGGGTCTCAACCAGTCTCTCTCTCTGTATCAGACATGACAGAGAGGGAGGGTCTGCTGGGTCTCAACCAGTCTCTCTCTCTGTATCAGACATGACAGAGAGGGAGGGTCTGCTGGGTCTCAACCAGTCTCTCTCTCTGTATCAGACATGACAGAGAGGAAGGGTCTGCTGGGTCTCAACCAGTCTCTCTCTCTGTATCAGACATGACAGAGAGGGAGGGTCTGCTGGGTCTCAACCAGTCTCTCTCTCTGTATCAGACATGACAGAGAGGGAGGGTCTGCTGGGTCTCAACCAGTCTCTCTCTCTGTATCAGACATGACAGAGAGGGAGGGTCTGCTGGGTCTCAACCAGTCTCTCTCTCTGTATCAGACATGGCAGAGAGGGAGGGTCTGCTGGGTCTCAACCAGTCTCTCTCTCTCTGTATCAGACATGACAGAGAGGAAGGGTCTGTTGGGTCTCAGCCAGTCTCTCTGTATCAGACATGACAGAGAGGGAGGGTCTGCTGGGTCTCAACCAGTCTCTCTGTATCAGACATGACAGAGAGGGAGGGTCTGCTGGGTCTCAACCAGTCTCTCTGTATCAGACATGACAGAGAGGAAGGGTCTGCTGGGTCTCAACCAGTCTCTCTCTCTCTGTATCAGACATGACAGAGAGGGAGGGTCTGCTGGGTCTCAACCAGTCTCTCTGTATCAGACATGACAGAGAGGGAGGGTCTGCTGGGTCTCAACCAGTCTCTCTCTCTCTGTATCAGACATGACAGAGAGGGAGGGTCTGCTGGGTCTCAACCAGTCTCTCTCTCTGTATCAGACATGACAGAGAGGGAGGGTCTGCTGGGTCTCAACCAGTCTCTCTCTCTGTATCAGACATGACAGAGAGGGAGGGTCTGCTGGGTCTCAACCAGTCTCTCTCTGTATCAGACATGACAGAGAGGAAGGGTCTGTTGGGTCTCAACCAGTCTCTCTCTGTATCAGACATGACAGAGAGGGAGGGTCTGCTGGGTCTCAACCAGTCTCTCTGTATCAGACATGACAGAGAGGAAGGGTCTGCTGGGTCTCAACCAGTCTCTCTGTATCAGACATGACAGAGAGGGAGGGTCTGCTGGGTCTCAACCAGTCTCTCTGTATCAGACATGACAGAGAGGGAGGGTCTGCTGGGTCTCAACCAGTCTCTCTGTATCAGACATGACAGAGAGGGAGGGTCTGCTGGGTCTCAACCAGTCTCTCTCTCTGTATCAGACATGACAGAGAGGGAGGGTAAACACCAAGTCCATAGCTGACAGCAACTGTCTGTACTTGTGTGCGATAGACAGTGGAAAAAGTGTGTGTGTGTGTGTGTGTGTGTGTGTGTGTGTGTGTGTGTGTGTGTGTGTGTGTGTGTGTGTGTGTGTGTGTGCGCACACGTGAGAGAGAAATACTGTGCGTGATTCCATATCCACACATGTATATTAACCCCACTGATAAATGGTTTAGCTAGGTCTGACTCTGGTCTATAAAAGCAGGATGAGGAAATGGGAGCATGCCGAGATGGGTTCCTTAGATTCTGGCTTTGGCAGACACTGGAAACCCTGGGCCCCGACCGACCCTGGGCCCCGACCGGCCCTGGGCCCCGACCGGCCCTGGGCCCCGACAGGCCCTGGGCCCCGACAGGCCCTGGGCCCCGACAGGCCCTGGGCCCCGACCGGCCCTGGGCCCCGACCAGCCCTGGGCCCCGACCAGCCCTGGGCCCTGACCAACCGACCTGTTCTAAGCCACAGTGCATCCAGCCATCTCATAAATCCCTGCCTGAAGATCGGGCTTACATTAAGAGGTGTGTGTGTGTGTGTGTGTGTGTGCGCCCGTGGAATCTGAGGATAGGTTGCGGTCCAGGCCACCGGGTAGAAGCAGCCTAAGCGAGCAGGAAGTTGGCTCCAGACTTGAGGGTTATGGAGAGGACAGAAAGCTAGCCGTGGTGTGTTCCATCAAAAGGTGCAGAGACATGTGACATAGACGGGGACCATTCAACAGGATGCACTATACTGTTTATAATGCTACAAATGGTTTCTATTGTCGACTGAACAGAGGACTGGAGCCACGTTTCACTCTCTCTAATGCTGTTGCCCTTAGAACCATGTTCACTCTCTATCTCTAATGCTGTTGCCCTTAGAACCATGTTCACTCTCTATCTCTAATGCTGTTGCCCTTAGAACCATGTTCACTCTCTATCTCTAATGCTGTTGCCCTTAGAACCATGTTCACTCTCTCTAATGATGTTGCCCTTAGAACCATGTTCACTCTCTCTCTCTAATCCTGTTGCCCTTAGAACCATGTTCACTCTCTATCTCTAATCCTGTTGCCCTTAGAACCATGTTCACTCTCTCTCTCTAATCCTGTTGCCCTTAGAACCATGTTCACTCTCTATCTCTAATCCTGTTGCCCTTAGAACCATGTTCACTCTCTATCTCTAATCCTGTTGCCCTTAGAACCATGTTCACTCTCTCTCTCTAATGATGTTGCCCTTAGAACCATGTTCACTCTCTCTCTCTAATGATGTTGCCCTTAGAACCATGTTCACTCTCTCTCTCTAATCCTGTTGCCCTTAGAACCATGTTCACTCTCTCTCTCTAATCCTGTTGCCCTTAGAACCATGTTCACTCTCTATCTCTAATCCTGTTGCCCTTAGAACCATGTTCACTCTCTCTCTCTAATCCTGTTGCCCTTAGAACCATGTTCACTCTCTATCTCTAATCCTGTTGCCCTTAGAACCATGTTCACTCTCTCTAATGCTGTTGCCCTTAGAACCATGTTCACTCTCTCTAATCCGGTTGTCCTTAGAACCATGGCAGCACTGTGTCACAGTGTTGCATCAGATTTCACCTGCCTGCAGAGCTGGTAAATTAAGTAGGCCATGATAAGAGATGGACAAACTCTACTACACTAGACAGGGAGTGAGAGAGTGAGACAGCGAGAGAAAGAAAGTGAGAGAGTAGAGAGGGAGCGAGAGGCCACAGGAACAGCCACCGACATTTAACTAACCAAACACAGCTGCCGTCGTGTGTGTCTGTGTTGAGGGGAATCAAGTAACGCAAGCAGCAGTCTGGCCCATTCACTGAAGAGGGAAGAATACAAGGGTTCTGGTTGGTGGGACCAGCACCCCCCCCCCCCATCCCTCTACACTCAGTCTCCCCCAGTGGACCAGCACCCCCCCCCCAGCCTCCCCTAGTGGACCAGCAGACCCCCTCCCTCCCCCCAACCCTCTACACTCAGTCTCCCCCAGTGGACCAGCAGACCCCCCCCCCTCCATCCCTCTACACTCAGTCTCCCCCAGTGGACCAGCATCCCCCCCCCCCCCCCACCAGCCCTCTACACTCAGTCTCCCCCAGTGGACCAGCACCCCCCCCCCCCCCCCAGCCTCCCCTAGTGGACCAGCAGACCCCCCCCCCCCAACCCTCTATACTCAGTCTCCCCTAGTGGACCAGCAGACCCCCCTCCCTCCCTCCCTCCCCCCATCTCTCTACACTCAGTCTCCCCCAGTGGACCAGCACCCCCCCCATCCCTCTACACTCAGTCTCCCCCAGTGGACCAGCAGACCCCTCCCCCCCCCCTCCTCCCACCAGCCCTCTACACTCAGTCTCCCCCAGTGGACCAGCAGACCCCCCCCCCCCATCCCTCTACACTCAGTCTCCCCCAGTGGACCAGCAGACCCCCCCCCCCCCCTCCATCAGTGGACCAGCAGACCCGCCCCCCCCCTCCCTCCCTCCCCCCAGCCCTCTACACTCAGTCTCCCCCAGTGGACCAGCAGACCCCCCTCCCAGCAGCAGCCTAAATAACTCTGTCTTATCCTAACATGATCCAGTCAGTACATAAAGACCTTGCAGAACAATTAAAGAGCCTGGATAAGCCGGTCTCTGATGTACTTACACGGCATCTGACTTCCCCAGACTCCAAAACAAAAGATGCTAATCGCACACTAGTAACAACTTAACCCTTTACACTCGTGGAAATTGGTCTATAGTGCATTCGGAAAGTTTTCAGACCACTTGAATTATTTGTCACAGCCTTCTTCTAAAATGTATTATGTTAAATGTTTTTCCTCATCAATCTACACACAATACCCCATAATGACATCACAATACCCCATCATGACATCACAATACCCCATCATGACATCACAATACCTCATCATGACATCACAATACCTCATCAATCTACACACAATACCCCATCATGACATCACAATACCCCATCATGACATCACAATACCCCATCATGACATCACAATACCCCATCATGACATCACAATACCCCATCATGACATCACAATACCCCATAATGACATCACAATACCCCATCATGACAAAGTGAAAACGATAAGTATTCAGACCCTCAGGGTCATCTTGTTGCCATTGATCATCCTTGAGAGGTTTCCTCTACTTGATTGGACCTGTGGTAAATTCTATTGATTGTTCATGATTTGGAAAGGCGCAGAGCTGTCTATATAAGGTCCAACAGTTGGCAGTGTATGCCGGAGCCAAAACCAAGCCATGAGGTCGAAGGACTTGTCCATATTGGTCCGAGACAGGATTGTGTCGAGGCACAGATCTGGGGAAAGGTACCAAAACATTTCTACAGCATTAAAGGTCCCCAAGAACACAGTGGCCTCCATCATTCTTAAATGGAAGAAGTTTGGAACCACCAAGACTCTTCCTAGAGCTGGCCGCCCGGCCAAACTGAGCAATCGGAGGAGAAGGGCCTTGGTCAGGGAGGTGACCAAGAACCCGATGGTCACTCTGACAGAGCTCTAGAGTTCCTCTGTGGAGATAGGAGAACCTTCCAGAAGGGCAACCATCTCTGCAACACTCCACCAATGAGACCTTTATGGTAGAGTGGCCAGACGGAAGTCACTCCTCAGTAAAAGACACATGACAGCCCACTTGGAGTATGTCAAAAGGCACCTAAAGACTCTCAGACCATAAGAAACAAAATTCTATGGTCTGATGAAACCAAGATTGAAATCTTTGGCCTGAATGCCAAGCGCCACGTCTTGAGGAACCCTGGCGCTATCCCTACGGTAAAGCATGGTGGTGGTGGTAGCATCATGCTGTGTGGATGTTTTTCAGCTACAGGGACTGGGAGACTAGTCAGGATCGAGGGAAAGATGAACGGAGCAAAGTACAAAGAGATCCTTGATGAAAACCTGCTCCAGAGCCCTCAGGACCTCAAACTGGGGTGAATGTTAGTCTACCAACGGGACAACGACCCTAAGCACAGGAGTGGCTTCGGGATAAGTCTCTGAATGTCCTTGAGTGACCCAGCCAGAGCCCGAACTTGAACCCGATCGGACGTCTCCGGAAAAACCTGAAAATAGCTGTGCAGCGACGCTCCCCATCCAACCTAACAGAGCTTGAGAGGATCTGCAGAGAAGAATGAGAGAAACTCCCCAAATACAGGTGTGCCAAGCTTGTCAACACGTGCAGAAGTAAAAGCAGGAGGGGTGGGGGCATCTTGTCAGAGCGCAGGGCTCAAGTTGACAACGGCTGTCAGTCAAAAACACACACAGAGCTCTGAGCTCTGATTTCACGTATAGCGTGTTACTGTACACAGCCACTGCGTTCCGATTTAGGCGCTTATAAATGACAAAAAAAAGGCCATCTTGAACCTGTATACAGGATGACGGGCTGTGAGGGAAACATTCAGCAGACAGACAGTAGACAACAGAGTGAAGCCTGGAGGGACGAGGAACTGAAGAGGTTAATGACTTGGACTACCAGCGAGCGGAACGAATGGTCGTTGTCACTAATCAAATAAAACCAGGGCTTTGCTCTGCCATAAATATCTGACCTAGTATACTTGGCATTGAAGTTAGTGGTTTACATTGGGTTTGTTTCAGGGAGAGGGACAGGGAGAGGGAGGGGGACGGGGACGGGGGAGAGGGAGGTGAAGAGGGACGGGGGAGAGGGAGAGGGAGGTGGAGGGGGAGAGAGACGCAGGGGGGGGACCTAGTATACTTGGCATTGAAGTTAGTGGTTTACATTGGGTTTGTTTCAGGGAGAGGGACAGGGAGAGGGAGGTGAAGAGGGACGGGGGAGGAGGAGGAGAGAGAGACGCAGGGGGGGGACGGGGAAAGGGAGAGGGATGTGGAGGGGGAGAGAGACGCAGGGGGGACCTAGTATACTTGGCATTGAGGTTAGTGGTTTACATTGGGTTTGTTTCATGAAAGCAGATGAGCATTATATTAGATTACACCTCTCCCCCCCACCCTCTCCTCCTCCCCATCCATGTTCCCCCCCCCCTGCGTCTCTCTCTTCTCCTCCTCCTCCGTCCCTCTTCACCTCCCTCTCCCTGTCCCTCTCCCCGAAACAAACCCAATGTAAACCACTAACTTCAATGCCAAGTATACTAGGTCAGATATTTATGGCAGAGCAAAGCCCTGGTTTTATTTGATTAGTGACAACGACCATTCGTTCCGCTCGCTGGTAGTCCAAGTCATTAACCTCTTCAGTCCCTCGTCCCTCCAGGCTTCACTCTGCTGTGTCCCCCCCACCCCCTCATCTCTCTCCCCCTTCCTGCCTCGGCTTGCTCCCAGCGTTTGAGGCCAACGTGTTCTTTCATGTCAGGTGAAGTGAGAGGGAGACGCTGAGGGGGGTATGGGACCAGAGTCTCAAGCACAGATTTTAGTCTGGAGGAGATGAGTGCTGTACCCTTGACTGACTTAACCCTACAGGCCTGCCGTGTCGTATTGCGGGCTTCACTGAGCAGACACGGCTTTGGCTTGCAGAATTACCACAGTCACATGCTCTCGGGAAGCGATGGGTGAATCGTGCTAATTTAAGTCCGGATAGGTACCAATTTAACCAGCTAACCAGCCTGGAATAATCTATTAAAGATGACCTACACCTGATGCTTCACTTCCCCGCTCTCTCTCCATCCCTCCCTCCCTCTCCATCCCTCCCTCTCCATCCCTCCCTCTCCATCCCTCCCTCTCCATCCCTCCCTCCAGCCAGCCAGAGGAAGACCAGCAGACAAAGGCAAATGGAATTTTCAAAGAAAGTCCTGGCCAATATTTGAGTAGACCTCAGTTGGTGCGTTTCTCTATAAAGGAAGTGAAAGGGCTGAGAAATGTAACAGGAAGTCACATTCCATTAAGCAGTGTTCTGGTATCACATCGGTACATATAAACAATGAAATGGCTTAAATAGACTGTGATGCAATTTTTGGAAGGAAAAACTCCTACAGAAGTCGGAACACAAATGGTGTTTGGAAGACTAAAACACAATAAAACAGTCACGTTGGACGTCACATTTCACAAGGAGATCCTGGTACTGCGGCCTTCGTTTGTTACGTCTCCCATAAGTATATATTCCTGAAAGTCAAATCGTCTTCCACACGACCGGGTTCAGAGTGCCTCTTCAACAGCACGGGCAGAAAAGGTGTCGAGGGCCAACTGGTAAACACAGAAGATTGTTTTCCACTGACAAAGAGAGTCTAGTTTACCCAGCTCTCAGAACCGGCCCGTTACAGCCCGTCTCTGGTAACAGAACCGGCCCGTTACAGCCCGTCTCTGGTAACAGAACCGGCCCGTTACAGCCCGTCTCTGGTAACAGAACCGGCCCGTTACAGCCCGTCTCTGGTAACAGAACCGGCCCGTTACAGCCCGTCTCTGGTAACAGAACCGGCCCGTTACAGCCCGTCTCTGGAAACAGAACCGGCCCGTTACAGCCCGTCTCTGGTAACAGAACCGTTACAGCCCGTCTCTGGTAACAGAACCGTTACAGCCCGTCTCTGGTAACAGAACCGTTACAGCCCGTCTCTGGTAACAGAACCGTTACAGCCCGTCTCTGGTAACAGAACCGTTACAGCCCGTCTCTGGTAACAGAACCGTTACAGCCCGTCTCTGGTAACAGAACCGTTACAGCCCGTCTCTGGTAACAGAACCGTTACAGCCCGTCTCTGGTAACAGAACCGTTACAGCCCGTCTCTGGTAACAGAACCGTTACAGCCCGTCTCTGGTAACAGAACCGTTACAGCCCGTCTCTGGTAACAGAACCGTTACAGCCCGTCTCTGGTAACAGAACCGTTACAGCCCGTCTCTGGTAACAGAACCGTTACAGCCCGTCTCTGGTAACAGAACCGTTACAGCCCGTCTCTGGTAACAGAACCGTTACAGCCCGTCTCTGGTAACAGAACCGTTACAGCCTGTCTCTGGTAACAGAACCGTTACAGCCTGTCTCTGGTAACAGAACCGGCCAGTTACAGCCTGTCTCTGGTAACAGAACCGGCCAGTTACAGCCTGTCTCTGGTAACAGAACCGTTACAGCCTGTCTCTGGTAACAGAACCGTTACAGCCTGTCTCTGGTAACAGAACCGTTACAGCCTGTCTCTGGTAACAGAACCGTTACAGCCTGTCTCTGGTAACAGAACCGTTACAGCCTGTCTCTGGTAACAGAACCGTTACAGCCTGTCTCTGGTAACAGAACCGTTACAGCCTGTCTCTGGTAACAGAACCGTTACAGCCTGTCTCTGGTAACAGAACCATTACAGCCTGTCTCTGGTAACAGAACCATTACAGCCTGTCTCTGGTAACAGAACCGGCCCGTTACAGCCCGTCTCTGGTAACAGAACCATTACAGCCTGTCTCTGGTAACAGAACCGGCCCGTTACAGCCTGTCTCTGGTAACAGAACCATTACAGCCTGTCTCTGGTAACAGAACCATTACAGCCTGTCTCTGGTAACAGAACCATTACAGCCTGTCTCTGGTAACAGAACCGGCCCGTTACAGCCCGTCTCTGGTAACAGAACCATTACAGCCTGTCTCTGGTAACAGAACCGGCCCGTTACAGCCTGTCTCTGGTAACAGAACCATTACAGCCTGTCTCTGGTAACAGAACCGGCCCGTTACAGCCCGTCTCTGGTAACAGAACCGTTACAGCCTGTCTCTGGTAACAGAACCGGCCCGTTACAGCCTGTCTCTGGTAACAGAACCGTTACAGCCTGTCTCTGGTAACAGAACCGTTACAGCCTGTCTCTGGTAACAGAACCGTTACAGCCTGTCTCTGGTAACAGAACCGGCCCGTTACAGCCTGTCTCTGGTAACAGAACCGGCCCGTTACAGAAACAGTGCTGTTCAGCGAGAGGTAGGACAACAACCATAAGAAACGCAGGGCTCTGCTCAAACGTTTTGCATTAGAGGATAAATCAATACGGGAATCAGCAGAATATGTTCAGGACCCTGACAGATTATTATCGTCACAGGAACATCGGTTTTGAAGTCAGATGTCAGGGATCAATAGCCCACCATTCACTAACTCCCTGTTATTCCACTATATACAGTAGTCTTAGGAGCTAACTCCCTGTTATTCCACTATATACAGTAGTCTTAGGAGCTAACGACCTAAACGTTCAGTTGGCGAGAGACTGGCGTTCTTGGAAGACTTTACAGTACATCTTGTGTGTCTCCACAGACGCCGTTCATTCTGTTGTCCAGTGCTGCTAACTGTTCCCCTCCGTCTCTCAGCAAAGTATCATGTTTATCCACTGATTCCCGAGCAGAGCCAGGACTCTGAAGAGTTAAAAGGCACTCAAAACACCCCTGCCTCTCTCTTCTCCCAGCCAACCTCCCCCCACCTCATGACCTACTGCCTACCCACAACCCCCTGCCTCTCTCCTCTCCCAGTCAACCTCCCCCCACCTCATGACCTACTGCCTACCCACAACCCCCTGCCTCTCTCCTCTCCCAGTCAACCTCCCCCCACCTCATGACCTACTGCCTACCCACAACCCCCTGCCTCTCTCCTCTCCCAGTCAACCTCCCCCCACCTCATGACCTACTGCCTCCCCACAACCCCCTGCCTCTCTCTTCTCCCAGTCAACCTCCCCCCACCTCATGACCTACTGCCTCCCCACAACCCCCTGCCTCTCTCTTCTACCAGCCAACCTCCCCCCACCTCATGACCTACTGCCTCCCCACAACCCCCTGCCTCTCTCTTCTACCAGCCAACCTCCCCCCACCTCATGACCTACTGCCTCCCCACAACCCCCTGCCTCTCTCTTCTACCAGCCAACCTCCCCCCACCTCATGACCTACTGCCTCCCCAAAACCCCCTGCCTCTCTCCTCTCCCAGCCAACCTCTCCCCACCTCATGACCTACTGCCTCCCCACAACCCCCTGCCTCTCTCTTCTCCCAGCCAACCTCCCCCCACCTCATGACCTACTGCCTCCCCACAACCCCCTGCCTCTCTCTTCTACCAGCCAACCTCCCCCCACCTCATGACCTACTGCCTCCCCACAACCCCCTGCCTCTCTCTTCTACCAGCCAACCTCCCCCCACCTCATGACCTACTGCCTCCCCACAACCCCCTGCCTCTCTCCTCTCCCAGCCAACCTCTCCCCACAACCCACTGCCTCTCTCTTCTCCCAGCCAACCTCCCCCCACCTCATGACCTACTGCCTCCCCACAACCCCCTGCCTCTCTCTTCTACCAGCCAACCTCCCCCCACCTCATGACCTACTGCCTCCCCACAACCCCCTGCCTCTCTCCTCTCCCAGCCAACCTCTCCCCACAACCCACTGCCTCTCTCTTCTCCCAGCCAACCTCCCCCCACCTCATGACCTACTGCCTCCCCACAACCCACTGCTTTCCTCTCTGTCCCGTGAGAGACAATACGGACATGCCCGATGCCCAAACGTCCACATGCCGTGCAGCTGAGAGCAGAGTGTGTAGATGAATGGATTGGGGTTCAGCCAGTCATCCAGACGAGCCTTTAGTTCCCAGATAACTAGTTGGCAACAGCACGAGGCTCGTTAAAAACAGATGTTTATTTCAAATGGGAGAAAATGACTTGTAGTATTGGTCATCTGGACGGCACCGTGACATGCCAGCTAACGTCACGACAAGCCTGTGGGACGGACCGGAGTTGTATCGAGGTGCTTCTCACCAGCCAGCGGTAGGCAGTCACGTCACCGGCGGTAACAAACGTGGTCAAATTTGTTCCATCAGAATGGGATTTTTTACTGAGAATAGGACAGCATCTTACAGAATAAATAACTCGTAATAGTGGTGGTAACCATCTGGACGTCACCATGATACGGGCTACTTGCTCAACGGAGAGAGATTTCACTGCAAGCCAGCAAAACAAAGACACAGTGCAGTATCCTTCGCTCCTACTTGCCATAGTAAGGAGAGGGAACGAAGAGAGGGAACAAAGAGAGGGAACAAAGAGAGGGAACACAGAGAGGGAACACAGAGAGGGAACACAGAGAGGGAACAAAGAGAGGGAACAAAGAGAGGGAACAAAGAGAGGGAACAAAGAGAGGGAACAAAGAGAGGGAACAAAGAGAGGGAACACAGAGAGGGAACAAAGAGAGGGAACAAAGAGAGGGAACAAAGAGAGGGAACGAAGAGAGGGAACAAAGAGAGGGAACAAAGAGAGGGAACAAAGAGAGGGAACAAAGAGAGGGAACAAAGAGAGGGAACAAAGAGAGGGAACAAAGAGAGGGAACGAAGAGAGGGAACGAAGAGAGGGAACGAAGAGAGGGAACGAAGAGAGGGAACGAAGAGAGGGAACGAATAGAGGGTGTATAGAGGGTGTATAGAGGGAATGAATAGAGGGACGCCCAAAAATATGTGGACAGCTGCTTGTTGAACATCGGGGCTAGCTGACTTGCCTAGATAAAAAAAAAAAGATTTTTAAATGACTATTGTTTGGGGAAACAAAGGTTACATAAAATAAAAGGTTCAATTAAAAACACAACCACTTCTTTCCCTCTGACAATAAACAGTTTCAACTCGCTATTTGCGTGTGACGTTTGGTCCAACAGAATCAGTCATACAGACACACATTACGTCCTTTAACAGAGGAGAATTTAACCTTCGTCATGATACCCTTTTTTCATGTCCAAACTCCCAACATTTAGAACAGAGCCCAGGTAAGATGGGAGTCTCAACGAACATGAAATAAATGCTCTGTTTCCACCACGTACCGCTCGCCGTCTAGTCTGTGTTTGATAGAATCTGCAAATGAGCATTAAAACGATTTGCGTAAGGAAACACATTTTTCATTCTGAGGAACACGGTAGGCGACAGGATTTCAACATGTGAACATGTTGTGGCAGGGATTTCTGTTTACACAGCTGGAGACACAAAGGGGTGAGGTCATAACTATTCAACCGGTTCTACCTTATCGTCTAGCCAATAGATCCAAGTTGGCTAGACTTGAAACATATACAGATTAGTCTGGCTAATCACTAGCAGTGGAGGCTTGTGTTTTAACAGATTGTTAAATGACACCTGTGGTAATGTTGCAGAATACCGGGATACCAGAAGATGGCCGATGTAAGGCGACGTGCATGGTTCTGGTAACACTGTGAACAGAAAAGGACATTTTCATTGACTGACCTGAAAGCCAGATCAGCGATTATTGAATAAAATATAAAATAAATATATATATAGCCTAATAACCAGAACATATCTGACAATGTTTTCAGTTTAACTGTAGACAACAAAAAGATATTCACCAGAACAGGAAAATTAACACATTAAAGCAGTGCATGTAGAGCTCTGTCACGTCAACAGTTGCAACAACAGGGTCAAAGTTGAATGTCCCTTGCTCAGTTGCGGGTTAGACAATGGCTATATAAAGAAGGGTGAATGCCGACCAGAAAGTGGTAAAACATTTGGCTTTTTGAAAAGGGGACCATAAACATTACCCACCCACCCCCCAAAAACACAAAAATCTGGCAAAATACCACAAGGATGGAAAGACAGGGAGGGAGAGAGAGGGAGAGAGACCACACAAGGCTAATAAGATTTTATAGATTGACTGGACTAAAAAGGGCTGATTTGGCCTTTGTCCTCCCAAATGCCTGGAGGTATAAGGAGCTGTGTGTGGCTGAGTTAGGGACTGGAGGTCACGTCACATATCGAACGTCTATACAGGCTGGGCTCATTGTTGTCCTGACCCCTTCACCAGACACGGTCAATGTCACATGAAATTGCAATTGATTGGTTGGTTGTAAATCACCGGGGGGAAATGACTGGAGAGTGGTGCTATAATATAAAGTTCCGTGAAAAACTATTTCCCCCCCTTTCCTGATTGTCACAATTTTAGCATATTTTTTGATACTGAATGTTATCACATGTTCAAACAAAACCTAATATTAAGGGAACCTGAGTTTACAAATAACCCCTAAAAATAAAATGTGACCCCCGTCGTTTCAAAAAGACGACTCCAGTTTGCAAAAAAACACCTGGATGATCATCAAGACTCTGGGTAGAATGTTCTCTGGACAGATGAGTCAAAAGGATCACATTTATTGGACGACACAGGTTCCATTATGTCTGGTGAAAACCAATCACTGCTTTCCACAGTAAGAACCTCATCCCAACGGTCAGCATGGTGGTGGTAGTGTGATGGTTTGGGGTCAGCGTGTTGGTGGTAGTGTGATGGTTTGGGGTCAGCATGGTGGTGGTGGTAGTGTGATGGTTTGGGGTCAGCATGGTGGTGGTAGTGTGATGGTTTGGGGTCAGCATGGTGGTGGTAGTGTGAGGGTTTGGGGTCAGCATGGTGGTGGTAGTGTGATGGTTAGGGGTCAGCATGGTGGTGGTAGTGTGATGGTTTGGGGTCAGCATGGTGGTGGTAGTGTGATGGTTTGGGGTCAGCATGGTGGTGGTAGTGTGATGGTTTGGGGTCAGCATGGTGGTGGTAGTGTGATGGTTTGGGGTCAGCATGGTGGTGGTAGTGTGATGGTTTGGGGTCAGCATGGTGGTGGTAGTGTGATGGTTTGGGGTCAGCATGGTGGTGGTAGTGTGATGGTTTGGGGTCAGCATGGTGGTGGTAGTGTGATGGTTTGGGGTCAGCATGGTGGTGGTAGTGTGATGGTTTGGGGTCAGCATGGTAGTGGTAGTGTGATGGTTAGGGGTCAGCATGGTGGTGGTAGTGTGATGGTTAGGGGTCAGCATGGTGGTGGTAGTGTGATGGTTTGGGGTCAGCATGGTGGTGGTAGTGTGATGGTTTGGGGTCAGCATGGTGGTGGTAGTGTGATGGTTTGGGGTCAGCCTGGTGGTGGTAGTGTGATGGTTTGGGGTCAGCATGGTGGTGGTAGTGTGATGGTTTGGGGTCAGCATGGTGGTGGTAGTGTGATGGTTTGGGGTCAGCATGGTGGTGGTAGTGTGATGGTTTGGGGTCAGCATGGTGGTGGTAGTGTGATGGTTTGGGGTCAGCATGGTGGTGGTAGTGGGATGGTTTGGGGTCAGCATGGTGGTGGTAGTGTGATGGTTTGGGGTCAGCATGGTGGTGGTAGTGTGATGGTTTGGGGTCAGCATGGTGGTGGTAGTGTGATGGTTTGGGGTCAGCATGGTGGTGGTAGTGTGATGGTTTGGGGTCAGCATGGTGGTGGTAGTGTGATGGTTTGGGGTCAGCATGGTGGTGGTAGTGTGATGGTTTGGGGTCAGCCTGGTGGTGGTAGTGTGATGGTTTGGGGTCAGCCTGGTGGTGGTAGTGTGATGGTTTGGGGTCAGCCTGGTGGTGGTAGTGTGATGGTTTGGGGTCAGCCTGGTGGTGGTAGTGTGATGGTTTGGGGTCAGCATGGTGGTGGTAGTGTGATGGTTTGGGGTCAGCGTGGTGGTGGTAGTGTGATGGTTTGGGGGTCAGCATGGTGGTGGTAGTGTGATGGTTTGGGGGTCAGCATGGTGGTGGTAGTGTGATGGTTTGGGGGTCAGCATGGTGGTGGTAGTGTGATGGTTTGGGGGTCAGCATGGTGGTGGTAGTGTGATGGTTTGGGGTCAGCGTGGTGGTGGTAGTGTGATGGTTTGGGGTCAGCATGGTGGTGGTAGTGTGATGGTTTGGGGTCAGCCTGGTGGTGGTAGTGTGATGGTTTGGGGTCAGCCTGGTGGTGGTAGTGTGATGGTTTGGGGTCAGCCTGGTGGTGGTAGTGTGATGGTTTGGGGTCAGCGTGGTGGTGGTAGTGTGATGGTTTGGGGTCAGCATGGTGGTGGTAGTGTGATGGTTTGGGGTCAGCGTGGTGGTGGTAGTGTGATGGTTTGGGGGTCAGCATGGTGGTGGTAGTGTGATGGTTTGGGGTCAGCATGGTGGTGGTAGTGTGATGGTTTGGGGTCAGCATGGTGGTGGTGGTAGTGTGATGGTTTGGGGTCAGCATGGTGGTGGTGGTAGTGTGATGGTTTGGGGTCAGCATGGTGGTGGTAGTGTGATGGTTTGGGGTCAGCATGGTGGTAGTAGTGTGATGGTTTGGGGTCAGCATGGTGGTGGTAGTGTGATGGTTTGGGGTCAGCACGGTGGTGGTAGTGTGATGGTTTGGGGTCAGCACGGTGGTGGTAGTGTGATGGTTTGGGGTCAGCATGGTGGTGGTAGTGTGATGGTTTGGGGTCAGCATGGTGGTGATAGTGTGATGGTTTGGGGTCAGCGTGGTGGTGGTAGTGTGATGGTTAGGGGTCAGCGTGGTGGTGGTAGTGTGATGGTTTGGGGTCAGCGTGGTGGTGGTAGTGTGATGGTTTGGGGTCAGCATGGTGGTGGTAGTGTGATGGTTAGGGGTCAGCACGGTGGTGGTAGTGTGATGGTTTGGGGTCAGCACGGTGGTGGTAGTGTGATGGTTAGGGGTCAGCACGGTGGTGGTAGTGTGATGGTTTGGGGTCAGCACGGTGGTGGTAGTGTGATGGTTTGGGGTCAGCACGGTGGTGGTAGTGTGATGGTTAGGGGTCAGCACGGTGGTGGTAGTGTGATGGTTTGGGGTCAGCACGGTGGTGGTAGTGTGATGGTTAGGGGTCAGCATGGTGGTGGTAGTGTGATGGTTAGGGGTCAGCATGGTGGTGGTAGTGTGATGGTTAGGGGTCAGCATGGTGGTGGTAGTGTGATGGTTAGGGGTCAGCATGGTGGTGGTAGTGTGATGGTTAGGGGTCAGCATGGTGGTGGTAGTGTGATGGTTAGGGGTCAGCATGGTGGTGGTAGTGTGATGGTTTGGGGTCAGCATGGTGGTGGTAGTGTGATGGTTTGGGGTCAGCATGGTGGTGGTAGTGTGATGGTTAGGGGTCAGCATGGTGGTGGTAGTGTGATGGTTTGGGGACAGGAGAATGTCAGGCTGTCTGTCTGTGAGCTGAAGCACAGCTGGGTCACGCAGAAAGACAATGATCCAAAACACACAATCAAGTCTACATGAAACAATTCAAGTTTTGGGAATGGCTTCGTCAAAAGTCCAGACCTAATCCCAGTAGAGATGTTATGGCAGGACTTGAAACGAGCAGTTCATGCTGGAAAACCCTCAAATGTCGCTGAGTTAAAGCAGTTCTGCATGGAAGAGAGCGGGCCAGAATTCCTCCGCAGCGACGTGAGAGACTGAACAACAACTACAGGAAGTGGATCAACAACTACAGGAAGTGGATCAACAACTACAGGAAGTGGATCAACAACTACAGGAAGTGGTTGGTTGGAGTCATTGCAGCTAAAGGTGGAACAACCAGTTAGTGAGTGTAAAGGGGGGCAATTACATTTTCACACAGGGGCATTGTGTGTTGTATAACTTTGTTCATGAAATAAGTCGGTATTTCTTGTGTTATTAGTTCCCGCAGGCTCCCTTTATCTAATATTAGGGTTTGGTTGAAGATCTGATAACATTCAGGAGCAGAAATTTGCAAAAGTAGAGAACATTTGAAAAGGGGCAAATACTTTTTCACAGCACTGTATATTACGGTCATCTGGACATGCAGGATGGTACAGCGATGACAGGGGATGGTACAGGGATGACAGGATGGTACAGGGATGGCAGGATGACAGGGGATGGTACAGGGATGACAGGGGATGGTACAGGGATGACAGGGGATGGTACAGGGATGACAGGGGATGGTACAGGGATGACAGGGGATGGTACAGCGATGACAGGGGATGGTACAGCGATGACAGGGGATGGTACAGGGATGACAGGGGATGGTACAGGGATGACAGGGGATGGTACAGGGATGACAGGGGATGGTACAGGGATGACAGGGGATGGTACAGGGATGACAGGGGATGGTACAGGGATGACAGGGGATGGTACAGGGATGACAGGGGATGGTACAGGGATGACAGGGGATGGTACAGGGATGACAGGAGATGGTACAGGGATGACAGGAGATGGTACAGGGATGACAGAGGATAACCAGTGGTGTAAAGTACTTAAGTAAAAATACTTTAAAGTATTACTTAAGTGGTGTCTGTACTTTACTATTGATATTATTTACAACGTTGACTTCACAACATTCCGAAAGAAAATATTTTACTTTTTACTGCATATATTTTCCCTGACAACCTATAGTACTCGTTACATTTTGAATGCTTAGCAAGACAGGAAAATGGTCCAATTCACCCACTTATCAAGAGAACATCCCTGGTCATCCCTACTGCCTCTGATCTGTAGGACTCACTAAACAGAGAACATCCCTGGTCATCCCTACTGCCTCTGATCTGGAGGACTCACTATACAGAGAACATCCCTGGTCATCCCTACTGCCTCTGATCTGGTGGACTCACTAAACACAAATGCTTAATTTGTAAATGATGTCTGAGTGTTGGAGTGTGACTGGCTATCCGTAACTTAAAATGGTGCCGTAAGGTTTGCTTAATATAAGGATTCTTGGTTGGTCAGAGAGAAAGTGGTCCGCTACTGCAGTGTTTCTTCACCCTGGGACCTACAGCGGTGTAGCTTTCACACCTGATTCCACTCGCTAGGAAATGAAAACGTTACGCCTGTCACTTGCGACACTTAGGGTTTGATGCTCACGGGGGACCAGTACGAAAAAAAATATGCACTCACTACTGGAAGTCTCTCCGGATAAGAGTGTCTGCTAAATGACTAACGTGTGAAAACAAAAATGTGCTTTTGGTCCCCAGGACCAGTATTAAGAAACACTAACTGAATAATGGTTAAAGGAAGAGACAGAAATAGTTTTTGTAAAACCTCCATTTCAAAAGTAGTTACTTTCACTTCCTAAAAATGTCTGAGACCTCAAGGATGAAACAGATTTGACCCCCCCACCCCAAAAAATATGTTTTTCCAAAAGACCATCACACAGATGTACTTTGAATAATTTAAACCTGCCTTGAATGTTAAATATGTAGTAACTCAGTAACACGAGGTAAATCTCTCAGCTTTGAGGGATGTCATCGCCACAGCACTTTTACCCTTCATCCATATTGGAGAAAACTCTGCACCAACTCAGCAGCATCAAGTCTTTACCTTCTCCTTTTCAAAACTGTCCAAAAAATAACACAACAAATCTACTTAGTAACAAGACAAATATGTAAACTACTGTCTAATAATAAATAACAACAATAATAATAAGCACAGTTTTTGGGGGGAAATTTAAGCTGAATGTCTTCAGCCTCCTGAGGTTGAATAGGCCAGCCTGAAGAATGTGCAGGTTGGTTTTGGGGTGGGTCTGATCGATACTAAGTGACTACGCTAAAGATCTATGGCGGAAGAAGGAAGAGGATTCAGACCCTGTAATGTACAGAGGGTTTGGCATCAACAGCGGAAAGGCGACTCCGGGATGCTGGCCTTCTAGGCAGAGTTCCTCTGTCCAGTCTCAACGTCAACAGTGAAGAGGCGACTCCGGGATGCTGGCCTTCTAGGCAGAGTTCCTCTGTCCAGTCTCAACGTCAACAGTGAAGAGGCGACTCCGGGATGCTGGCCTTCTAGGCAGAGTTGCAAAGAAAAAAGCAATTTCTCAGACTGGCCAATAAACAGAAAAGATTAAGATGGGCAAAAGAACACAGACACTGGACAGAGGAACTCTGCCTAGAAGGCCAGCATCCCGGAGTCGCCTCTTCACTGTTGACGTTGAAACGGGTGTTTTGCGGGTACTATTTCATGAAGCTGCCAGTTGAGGACTTGTGAGGCGTCTGTTTCTCAAACTAGATACTCTAATGTACTTGTCCTCTTGCTCAGTTGTGCACCGGGGCCTCCCACTCCTCTTTCTATTCTGGTTAGAGCCAGTTTGCGCTGTTCTGTGAAGGGAATAGTACACAGCGTTGTACGAGATCTTCAGTTCCTTGGCAATTTTTCACATGGAATAACCTTCATTTCTCAGAACAATAGTAGAGACTGACGAGTTTCAGAAGAAAGTACTTTGTTTCTGGCCATTTTGAGCCAGACGTTGAGTTAAGTTTTGGCGGACTTTTCTTAGCGGATGTACAATCATCGCGAATTGAATTATGGAGCGTTTCAGGCCATGAAGTGAACACTGATGGTGGGCGATTAGGCCTGGCTTGCAGTCGGCGTTTCAATTCATCACAAATGTGTTCGATGGGGTTGATGTCAGGGCTCTCTATGCAGGCCAGTCAAGTTCTTGCACAACGATCTCGCCAACCATTTCTTCATGGACCTTGCTTGGTACACTGTCATTCATGCTGAAACAGGAAAGGGACTTCCCCAAACTGTTGCCACAGGGTAGAATTGTCTAGAATGTCGATGTATGCTGTAGCAGTAAGATTTCCCTTCACTGGAACTAAAGGGCCCGAACCATGAAAAACAGCCCCAGACCATTATTCCTCCTCCACCAAACTTTACAGTTGGCACTATGTATTGGGGCAGGTAGCGTTCTCCTGGCAACCGCCAAACCCAGATTAGTCCATCAGACTGCCAGATGGTGAAGTGTGATTCATCACTCCAGAGAATGCGTTTCCACTGCTCCAGAGTCCAATGGCGGTGAGCTTTACACCACTCCAGCCGACGCTTGGCATTGCGCATGGTGATCGTAGGCTTGTGTGCGGCAACTTGGCCATGGAAACCCATTTCATGAAGCTCCCGACGAACAGTTATTGTGCTGACGTTTCTTCCAGAGGCAGTTTGGAACTCTGTAGTGAGTGTTGCAAAGGAGGACAGACGACTTTTATGCACTACGAGCTTCAGCGGTCCCGCTCTGTGAGATTGTGTGGCCTACCACTTCGGGGCTGAGCCGTTGTTGCTCCTAGACGTTTCCACTCGTGTGGCATCCTATGACGGTGACACGTTTGAAGAAGTCACTGAGCTCTTCAGTAAGGCCATTCTACTGCCAATGTTTTGTCTAGGTGCTCAATTTTATACACCCGTTGGCAACGGATGAGGCAGAAATAGTCTAATCTACAAATTTGAAGGGATCTCCACATACTTTGTATATATATAGTGTCTATTGATTAGGTAAGTATTCAACCCCATGAGTCAATACATTTTAGAATCACCTTTGACAGCAATTACAGCTGTGAGTCTATCTGGGTAAGTCTCTAAGAGCTTTCCATACATGGATAGTACAAAATTCGCAAATTATTATTTTCAGTATTCTTCAAGCTCTGTCAAATTAGTTATTGATCTTTGCTAGACAACCATTTTTTCAGGCCTTGTCATACATTTTCAAGTAGATTTAAATCAAAACTGTAACTCGGCCACTCAGGAACATTCACTGTCTTCTTGGTAAGCAACTCCAGCGTAGATTTGGCATTGTGTGATAGGTGCTTAACCTGTGCTTAGCTCCATTCTGTTCCTGAAAAACACCTCGGTCCTTAACGATAACAAACACACCCATAACATGATGCAGCCACCACTATTCTTGAAAATATGGAGAGGGGTACTCAGTAATGTGTTGTATTGGATTTTCCCCAAACATAACACTTTGTATTCAAGACAAAAACATAATTGATTTGCCACTTTCAGTATTAATTACATTTTTTATTGCAAGTTTTAGAATATTTTAATTATGTAAAGGCTTCCTTCTTTTTAATCTGTCCATTAGGTTAGTATTGTGGAGTAACTACAATGTTGTTGATCCATCCTCAGTTTTCTCATATCACAACCATTCAACTCTATAAGCATTTTAAAATGACCATTGGCCTCATGGTAAAATCCCTGAGCGGTTTCCTTCCTCTACGGCAACTGAGTTAAGAAGGACGCCTGTATCTTTGTAGTGACTGGGTGTATTGATACACCATCCAAAGTGTAATTAATAACTTCACCATGCTCAAAGGGATATTCAATGCCTACGTTTTAGTTTATTTTTACCCATCTACCAATAGGTGCCTTTTTTTGCAAGTCATTGGAAAACCTCCCTGGTCTTTGTGGTATGAAATTCACTACTCGACTGAGGGACCTTACAGATAATTGTACGTGTGGAGTAGAGAGATGAGGCAGTCATTCAACATTCATGTTAAACACTTATTACACAGAGAGAGTGAGTCCATGCAACTTATTATGTGACCTGTTAAACACATTTCTACTCCTGAACTCGAAAAGGGGTTGAATACTTACTGACACTCCACACTTTCTTTTCTAATTGATTTGTAAAAAGGTTGAAAAACATAATTCACTTTGACATTACGGGGTATTGTTATTATTGTGTGTCGGCTATTGACCAAAGAAAAGCTCAATTTAAATCAATTTTATATTCAGGCCGTAACAACAAAACGTGGAAAAGTCAAGGGGTGTGAAACATTTTACGAAGGCACGGTATATAGACGGCTCTGTGGCAGAAAGGGGGGGGGGCTACCAGTCCAACAGGCCTCTTGGGATTCCACTGGTTTCATTTGGACATGTCAGTGTCTGCAGTCCTCTATAGTGTATCACATAGAAGTTAATAACACCAGACAAAACAAACGAAGGGAGGGCTATTAACAAGAAACAAAGTCGAAGAGGGAAATTAAAAAGTGACCTGAAGAACAATGTGGTCAATCTCAAACACGCATAACAATACAGAGGCATCGCTGTAGAAGAGGGCAGGGTATTAAAAGGCTGTAGGTCCTACCTGTAGTACGAGGGGCTCGGGGTTGAAGGCCAGGGTCATCAGTAGCTGCATCCTCTCTGTGTCCTTCAGGTTCTTCAGCAGGAAGCTGCCAGAGTCTTTGGTTTCGGCATAGCGCCGCACCACCCTGTCCAGCAGCCTCTGGGAGGGGCAGTGCACCAGGTCAGACCAGCCCTCTACCACCTCAGGGGTCAGAAGCCTCACGTCACCGTTCAGCCTAGCGAACTCCGTCTTGTACATGGCCTGGATGAGGTCGCAGCGCGGACGGCCAGTCGCTCTCTTACAGATCTTCTGGTCGATGTCCGCCAGCTCCTGGTTGGATCCCAGGCGTTTGAGCACCACGCGCCTCGTCCCCTCCCGCGGCTCTCCGTACTGGGCGAAATACACGTTCTTGACGTTGAAGACATCCAGGAAGCGCAGGCGGCCCCAGGTCTCGAAGGACACCTGGCCGTTCATGAACTTCCTGCACCAGCTGGTGCCGAAGCAGGCGGGACACTTGTTGAGGTTGATGAAGCGGCGGTCGGTCAGCTCGTTCTTCTGGAAGGAGGCGAACAGGTTGTGGGTGTTCATCAGGAGGATAACAAACAGACCGACCACCAGTAGAAGCTTCAGACAACGGTAGAGACGACCCAGCTTCAGAGGCAGGAAACGCAGCATGGTGGGACGGGATGTGGAGGGCAGCGGTTAGGGGAGAACAAGGGAGTGTTGAGAGTATCGTCGGGTCGGGGGTGGGGGGGCTAGCCGAGCCTCACTGCCTCTCTGTCATGTTGCGCTGGGGAACCATCATCTAGAGCGCCTGGTAGGGGCAAGGCTGGCACAGTAACCCCATGCCGAACTCTGACACAGGCCTGCGAGTCCCCGTCTGTGGAACCTGGAGCCTCGACCGGGGAGCCTGCATCCAAGCAGAGAGAGAGAGGAGAGAGACACAAAGAGAGACACAGAGAGAGACAGAGACACAGAGAGAGACAGAGAGAGAGTGGGGAAAGGGGAGAGAGAAAAAAACATTACATAGCGAAATACAAAAATTATTATTTTAACAATAGTTGAAGCATGGAATTGGTTATACTCATGAAAACATTAAAATACCATGGTAGTAATGATTTTAAATATAAAACATGTAATTTATTCATATAACAAAATATCATAATAAAGATAAATCAAGTTTATTTTATATAGCCCTTCGTACATCAGCTAATATCTTCAAGTGCTGTACAGAAACCCAGCCTAGTAAGTGTTCTCTACCTTGCACAAAGACTCATTTCAACATAGGAATTAATTATTTTTGTATTTTATTGCATTTTCTGCTGAGATTCTCATTACCGCAACGTGTCCAGCTCTGTCTGAATGTGTCATGTTGTAATTTAAACAGAGTAAATTGAAAATATTCAACAACAAAAAATTACATGTTTATTCTAATAGATGTTTTCAAATGACAGAAAAATAATTAACTGAATATTCATGTATAATAATAATGAAAAAAAATGGTGTTAAAATGAAGTGTCCATGACTGATGTTCTCACCCTCCACAACAGCTTTGAAGGACTGTTTACACTCGCAGAGCATTTTAAATAAAGTTTGATTTTGAATGAAGCAACACATCGGCCTTCCAAGATGGCTACCAGGTAAGCAGATCTCTTTATATTTTCTCCAGTTAAAAGTTAAACATTCTCTTGTCACACTGCGTACACGACAGTATTAATTATCATTACTGAGACAGGTAGTTTTTTCACATTTAGAAAACGTTTAAAAATGTTCTATGAAAATATACTTAATTAATGTCTAATTATGTACACTGAGTAAAAATATGCTTAGTCATCATGTCTTCTCTTTTGTTAGCAACACACGGTTCCCCCACCATTCTCACTTACTGCTGCAATTTAAGGCTGGTTGTGGTAGAGAGAACTTCTGTTTCGGTTATGACAATTTAAAATCATACAGACTATATTTTTTAAATATATATATATAAATGAACTATTTATTTAAATGTTACAAACTGTTGATATGTTGCTTTATGTCCTGTTTAATTGCAGAGAGTCAGCAAGTGACAAAAAGAAAGCTTTAGCGAAGGCTGACAAAATTCAGAGAACAAAAGTTTACATCAACCCAGAACTGTTGGAAGAGAGAGAGGAAGGAAGGAGAGAGAGGAAGGTCAGGGGTTGGAGGTTACAGCAAGAGTAATTAGCATATATATATATATATATATATAGAGGAAGCCTATGTCCTCATACTGTGTCTATAGGAAGTCAATACCCTACAGTGTTAGGAAGTCTACACATGCACGCACACGTCCACCACACACACACAGTAAGCCATTTAGTTTGTACTATAGGATGTCCACACAGTCTGTAAGCCATTGAGTCTCTACTATAGGATACACACACACACACACAAAGCCATTCAGTCTCTACTATAGGATGACGTGTCCATAACAGTAAGATGTTTCCCATGTTTTCAGACATGCTTCCTTTCCATTTCCAGATATCAAAAACAAAAAGCAAAATTGTAAAACCAAGAAAACTCAAGATCTGACAAAGAAGCAACATGAAAATAAGGGGAAAAAACAGTGTCGGGAAAAACTCAAAAAAGGTATTACGGAAGACGGAAACAGGTAAAAAGCTGTATTTGACACCATCAAGCCCGGAAGATGATACACATCAACATGTTTCAAGAAGCAAACTGAAGAAGTTGTTCAAAATCTTGAAGACACAGCCGCCTCCTCAAGAAGAACAGCCATTCTCACACCTCAGCAGGTAAAATGTCCCTGACATCAACTCAACTCCTAAAGAGAAGAGCGAGACATCTCTACAGAACCAGGACCAATGAAGACATCTACCCCACCACAAAAAGAGGAACAGCAGAAAGAAAACACGAATCAAAATGGAGGTTAAATTTGTGCTACAAAGAAGAGAAGATTGTGGAGAGATGATCAACCTAAAGAAAAGACTGAAGATACTTGGCGATGGCCAAGAGGAAGCAGGTAACTGTCAACATGGAAGGCGGAGAGGTCCAGCACTACAAAGAGAGGTCATCAGAGAACATAAACAGCCAGAGAAGACTAAAACGCACACTTGTTAACCGCTTCCTTCATCAAGATGAAGTCTCTACTGTAATAAACGGGAAATCAGGAGAAACTCTGGAGATAAAAAAGGACCAGCTATTCCCGTAAAAAGAGAGCCTTATAACGGACACTATCGCAAAATCTTCAAAGAAGATTTCTGTCCCGAGAATCCAAAAAGGCACAACCTTTCCAAGGCTAAATTCTTTAAGCCATTTTGAATGGGCCGGCGGAAGAGTCACAGACAGAGATTACATGTGCTTGCAAAACGGAATGAAAACTTTTGGCTTGAAGAAGCTGCACCAGCTTGGGGTGGTAGACACATCCTCCCCGAGGGACAGTGTACAGGCCAGTGTGTGTAGTGACGATGACGTGTGCTGTTCTAATGTGTTTGTATGGGTTGGTTTTGTATGTTATGTACTTTTGAAGAATTGCAAAATGAAATTGATTTAATATTGGCAGAATCGTGGATTTTCAAGTTCTCATTTATTTTCTACATTCAATTTTATAAATGTTTAAAAAAAATCATACCTCAGTCTTAGTATACTTATTATCATTACCGAAATCATCGACCTCATTACCGCAACAGGTGTTAAATTAAATGTTAATTTTTTTAACAAATGGAAAAATAGTAGTTTGCTTTTAAATGTATGTGAACAATCTATATGTTACCTTTACCTTCTTTCAGGCTTCATTTTGAACATATGTCAGAAATATCAAAAATATGATGTTGTAAAATGCAGAAGGTGTTACGGTAATGAGAGAAGTCAGTCAAAATCAAATAAAAATGTTAATTTAAAAATATATATTATTACAGAGTTTCAAGTAACTTTGGATGACTGTTAATAATCCATGCTATATATATTTTTAAATGTATTAGCTTTCCTAATGATCTTGATGTTTTCAGACCGTTGCGGTAATGAGATTTTTAAGAACTTGTTTTGGAAAATATGTTCAAAAAATATGTTAAATTGTCAGTAATGTTTCTTTTTTATTAATGCACAAACACTTCAGACCTTGTTATTAATGCCTAAACCGGAAATTTGTTGATGCAAGTCTTTTTAAAGATGTCATGTTTGAAATCTTTGAAACCAAGATTTCGTGAGAATCACCCAACATATAGCCCTTTGGTTTATGGATAACCAATGAAAACATTTTTTTTTACTTTTTTCATCTCTGGGCTTCCAACTTAAAATACCATTTGTGCCAAGCTACAGGACTGCTTTGCTAGCGCTGACTGCAATATGTCCCGGGACTACACCAATACCGTTGACGAGTTAACCACCTCAGTCCCCGGTTCATTAGGAAATACATCACTGACGTTGTCCCCACAGTGAAAGGTCGCTGCTTCCCCAATCAAAAGCCCTGGATTAACACAGAGGTTGGCGCTAAACTACAGCAAACCACGTGTCTACGGCTGAGGACAGGAACAATTTCATTAAATCCTACTTTGACCTCCGCAGAGCCATCAAAAAGGACACTACAGGAACAAGGTAGAATACCTTGATGCCCAACGCACTACGGTCCATTACGGATTACAAAAGAAGACCCAGCCGTGATCTGCCCAACAATGCCTCTCTACCAAACTAACTCAATGCATTTTATGCACGCTTCGACAAAAACAACACCAAGCCGTGCATGAGGCCCCCCGCCAACGCAGAGGACTCTCGCTCTGAGGCCGACATGAGAAAGTTTATTTTTATTTTTAAATCAGGTCAAGACTCGCAAGGCTGCAGGGCCGGACGTTAATCCAGGGCGCTGGCAAGGCTTATTCAGTTATTTTCAGCCTCTCCTTGTCCCCGTCTGTAATCCCCACGTCTCAAACTGACCACCATCGTTCCTGTTCATAAGAACTCTGAGGATTCCTGCCACAATGACTACCACCCTGTAGCACTCACATCTGTAATCATGAAATGATTTGAAAGGCTGGTTATGGCACAAATCAACTCCATCATCCCAGACCCCACTCCTATTTGCATACCAAGCCCAACAGATCCACAGACGACGCAATCTAAATTGTGCTCCGCATTGCCCTCACCCACCTAGCTAAGAGAAATACCTATGTGAGAATGGTTTTCATTGACTACAGCTCAGCGTTCAACACCATAGTCCCCCCACATGCACGTCAACAAGCTTGGGACCCTGGAACTGAACACCTCCCTCTGCAACTGGATGCTGGACTTCCTGACGGGCCGCCCCCAGGTGGTGATGGCGGCAACACATACATCAGGCCAAGTGATTTCAATGGGTCTCTCTCCATTCCGATTGTTTTATACAGTTCAATTAAACTTCAATTTTTCTTTTTGCATTTTCATTTATTTTTTTCTGCACTCATTTGAAATCATTTCCACACTGCCAATCTAGGCCTTATTTTTTACCAAATGTTGCAATTGTTATTTGACTTGAATGAATATTCTAAATACTATAGATAGAAGATAATAGTGGGAATTTTGACATGATGACGAATGAAAATGCCAGGGAGGAGTTGTGGGTAAGAAACAAGGTGTTGGTCAGTGTTGCCTAGGGGACCCTGTAATCTGTGGCTACATTAAAATGCTCTCTTAGCTATTTCATATAGCCAACATATTCATGCTTCGCCGATTTCTCTTTGATTTAGAAGATACTGTTGCACACAGACCTCGCTCTTAAGGAGCTAGTTGTTGCTCAACCACGAGACGCTTGCGTTCAGTCTACATGGTCATGATGACAACAACGCTGTTTCCACTTTGCTTCTTAATATAAAATCAGGAAGCGTTCTATAAATTACAGTATTAGTTTGTTTCATACATCTGCAAACAGCTAGTTTGTCTATTCTTTGCAAGTTTTAGCTAAATTGTGTTAGTCGTTGATGCGAATCACTAGTTAGCTGGCTAACTAGCTAATACATGTACCGAGTCAGAGCAAACGTAGCTAAATCAAATCAAATTGTATTAGTCACATGTGCCGAATACAACATGTATAGACATTAGTGAAATGCTACCTGATACCAGTGATGGGTTAGGCCTAAATCAGCATGTTTGTTAAAGAATATCTTGTAAAATCACGAGGAATAGGAGAACCATGAATATGTTGGCTACATCAAGAAACATTTAATGCAGCCAAAGATTGGAAATACTGACCAACACTTTGGTTCCTATGCTGTCACAATAACTCCTCCCTGGCATTTTCATTCGTCGTCATGTCAAAACACTCAAAGTGCCCATTATTATTCATATTCAAAGTATAGAACTACAATAAAACACATTGTTTCCCCGATTCCACTCAAATGTTTCGATCTAAAAATCAAGACAACATTTTGGTTAAAAATAAAGCCTAGATGTTTGTTGTCAGAATGGAGAAAGACCCATTGGAATGATTTGCCACTCCAGGGTCACGCACTTAAACTTGTATTACTCCAAATACTGTCATACCGCACAGGAAAGGAGGAGTCCCCCTCCACATCGACGGGGCAGTAGTGGAGCACGTACACAGCTTTAAGTTCCTCCATGTCCAAATCAATGAGGACATCAAATCGGTCCACACACAGACAATCGACAGCGCCTCTTCCCCTTCAGGACGTTGAAAAGATTTGACATGGGCCCTCACATCCTGAAACAGAGTTCTACAGCCTGTACCATTGAGAGCATCCTGACTGGCTGCATCACTGCCTGGTATGGCAACTGCACCGCCCTCGATCCCGTGGCGCTACAGAGGATGGTGCGGTACAGCCCAGTACATCGCTGGGGCCCAGCTCCCAGCCATCCAGAACCTCTATATCAGCCGGAGTGAAAGGAAGGCCCGGAAAATTGTTTTAAAAAATATATATTTTTAAAGACTCCAGCCTTCCAGGCCACCGACTGTTCTCTCTGCCGGCGGCACAGGAAGTGGTACCGACGCCACAAGTCTGACAGGCTCCTGAACACCTTCTACCCCCAAGACATAAGACAGCAGAACAGATAACAAAATGGCTACACGGACTATCTGCATTAACCCTTTTACTATTAATGCACCGACTCCATGCTCACTCACAGGACTCTACACACAATCTTCATATATATAGTGATGCTACTCTGTTTAATATTGTATTCTAATGCCTAGTCACCTTCCCCATATCTACCCCTACCACTCAAGTACCACAAGTATCCCACATTGTAAATACGGTATTGGTACCGACCCTGGAATTCACCCTGTGTATATATATATATATATACAGTGGGGAGAACAAGTATTTGATACACTGACGATTTTGCAGGTTTTCCTACTTACAAAGCATGTAGAGGTCTGTAATTTTTATCATAGGTACACTTCAACTGTGAGAGACGGAATCTAAAACAAAAATCCAGAAAATCACATTGTATGATTTTTAAATAATTAATTTGCATTTTATTGCATGACATAAGTATTTGATCACCTACCAACCAGTAAGAATTCCGGCTCTCACAGACCTGTTAGTTTTTCTTTAAGAAGCCCTCCTGTTCTCCACTCATTACCTGTATTAACTGCACCTGTTTGAACTCGTTACCTGTATAAAAGACACCTGTCCACACACAATCAAACAGATTCCAACCTCTCCACAATGGCCAAGACCAGAGAGCTGTGTAAGGACATCAGGGATAAAATTGTAGACCTGCACAAGGCTGGGATGGGCTACAGGACAATAGGCAAGCAGCTTGGTGAGAACGAAACAACTGTTGGCGCAATTATTAGAAAATGGAAGAAGTTCAAGATGACGGTCAATCACCCTCGGTCTGGGGCTCCATGCAAGATTTCACCTCGTGGGGCATCAATGATCATGAGGAAGGTGAGGGATCAGCCCAGAACTACACGGCAGGACCTGGTCAATGACCTGAAGAGAGCTGGGACCACAGTCTCAAAGAAAACCATTAGTAACACACTACGCCGTCATGGATTAAAATCCTGCAGCGCACGCAAGGTCCCCCTGCTTAAGCCAGTGCATGTCCAGGCCTGTCTGAAGTTTGCCAATGACCATCTGGATGATCCAGAGGAGGAATGGGAGAAGGTCATGTGGTCTGATGAGACAAAAATAGAGCTTTTTGGTCTAACTCCACTCGCCGTGTTTGGAGGAAGAAGAAGTATGAGTACAACCCCAAGAACACCATCCCAACCGTGAAGCATGGAGGTGGAAACATCATTCTTTGGGGATGCTTTTCTGCAAAGGGGACAGGACGACTGCACCGTATTGAGGGGAGGATGGATGGGGCCATGTATCGCGAGATCTTGGCCAACAACCTCCTTCCCTCAGTAAGAGCATTGAAGATGGGTCGTGGCTGGGTCTTCCAGCATGACAACGACACGAAGCACACAGCCATGGCAACTAAGGAGTGGCTCCGTAAGAAGCATCTCAAGGTCCTGGAGTGGCCTAGCCAGTCTCCAGACCTGAACCCAATAGAAAATCTTTGGAGGGAGCTGAAAGTCCGTATTGCCCAGCGACAGCCCCGAAACCTGAAGGATCTGGAGAAGATCTGTAGGGAGGAGTGGGCCAAAATCCCTGCTGCAGTGTGTGCAAACCTAGTCAAGAACTACAGGAAACGTATGATCTCTGTAATTGCAAACAAAGGTTTCTGTACCAAATATTAAGTTCTGCTTTTCTGATGTATCAAATACTTATGTCATGCAATAAAATGCAAATTAATTACTTAAAAATCATACAATGTGATTTTCTGGATTTTTGTTTTAGATTCCGTCTCTCATAGTTGAAGTGTACCTATGATAATAATTACAGACCTCTACATGCTTTGTAAGTAGGAAAACCTGCAAAATTGGCAGTGTATCAAATACTTGTTCTCCCCACTGTATATCCGTCTTACTTTTCCCGTGTTCATCTTATTTCGTATTTTTCGTGTGATTTTAATTCTACTTTATAGTATAATATGTTTTACTACTGATGGTGATTACAGCATTGTTGGGAAAGAGCTTGCAGGAAATGTATTTCCCTGTACGTCTCTCGCTCACTCCTTTCGTTGGTATATAACTTCTCACAACCTCCGATAAATCATTTGTTTATGAACAATAAAAGTGTGTAGAAAATATAGTGCATCTTCATCTTGATTTCTCATCCCGATATATATATATAGCCTGGCTGTGGAAGCAGCCATCACTTTACCTTCTGGACCACCAACAGCAGAGGAGAGCTGAGCTCCCTCTCCCCCTCTCTCTATTTCTCTCCCCCCACTACCTCTCTCTCCCTCCCCCCTCTCTCCCTCTTCCTCCCCCTCTCTTCCCCCTTTCTCTCTTCTCCCTCTCTCTCTCCTCTCCCCGCATCCCTCCCCCCCTCTCCCTCCCTCTTCTCCATCTCGCTCCCCCCTCCCTTCTCCCTCTCTCCTCCCCCTTCTCCCCCTCCCTTCTCTCCCTCCTCCCTCTCTCTCTCTCCTCCCTCTCTCTCTCTCCTCCTCTCTCTCTCTCTCTCTCCTCCCTCTCTCTCTCTCTCCTCCCTCTCCTCCCTCTCTCTCTCCCTCTCTCTCTCTCTCTCCTCCCTCTCTCTCTCCTCCCTCTCCCTTCTCCCCATCTCCCACATCTCTCTCTCCTCTCCCCGCATCCCTCTCTCTCCTCTTCTCCCTCTCCTCTCCCTCCCCAGCCACCTCTCTCTCTCCCCCTCTCCCCCCCCCCCCCCCTCACAAATCCAGTCAGTCATTCTTGGTCTCCCTTCAAATGGAACAGGCCCCTCTGTGCATTCTGAAGAGAACCCTGCTGAGAGGAGTTTAACCTTTCATCAGCAAAGTTGCCCTGATTGGCTTTAATCTAGCTTTGAAGTAGACGCTATGAAAAAAAGCCTGGTGTCACTACAGAAACAGCAGAAGAGAAGAGAGATTAAGACAAGAAACAGACTGACAAGAGGTTCACCATAGTGAAATACTAAAAATGGTACAGAGATACACAAAGAAAAAAAAGAAGGAACAGCACGTCAGAAAACAGCTCAATGTAATTGAAGAATCCATAGAATCTAACCACTTCTGGGAAAAATGGAAAACACTAAACAAACAACAAAGAAGTATTCATTCAAAATGGAGACGAACCACTTCTCCACAATAATGACAGTGAAATCTGTGTCAACAAAAATCCTCTTCAGTATTAACAACAGCAGACTCCCAACATGTCCTCAGTGTCATTATCAAAATTTATCAAAATTGTCTTCTTACCAAAATACCATACGACAGACCAAGAATACACCTTAAAATGACAAACAAACCAAAACAAAGGCAAAGTCTTCTCATGCTTTGTTGATTTAAAAAAGAAGCTAGACTCAATTTGGCATGAGGGTCTGCTATACAAATTGATAGAAAGTGTTGCTAGGGGAAAAGCATACGACATTATAAAATCAACGTACACAAACAACAAGCGCGCGGTTAAAATTGGCAATAAAACACACAGATGTCTTTCCTCAGGGCCGTGGGGTGAGACAGGGATGCAGCATGAGCCCCACCCTCTTCAACATACTGAATATATATATATCAATGAAATGGCGAGGGCACTAGAACAGTCTGCAGCACCCGGCCTCATCCTACTGGACTGGGAAATCAAATGACTACCATTTGCCGATGATCTGGTGCTTCGGTCCCCAACCAAGGAGGGCCTACAGCAGCACCTAGATCTGTCTCCAACCAAGGAGGGCCTACAGCAGCACCTAGATCTGTCTCCAACCAAGGAGGGCCTACAGCAGCACCTAGATCTGTCCCCAACCAAGGAGGGCCTACAGCAGCACCTAGATCTGTCCCCAACCAAGGAGGGCCTACAGCAGCACCTAGATCTGTCTCCAACCAAGGAGGGCCTACAGCAGCACCTAGATCTGTCCCCAACCAAGGAGGGCCTACAGCAGCACCTAGATCTGTCTCCAACCAAGGAGGGCCTACAGCAGCACCTAGATCTGTCCCCAACCAAGGAGGGCCTACAGCAGCACCTAGATCTGTCCCCAACCAAGGAGGGCCTACAGCAGCACCTAGATCTGTCCCCAACCAAGGAGGGCCTACAGCAGCACCTAGATCTGTCTCCAACCAAGGAGGGCCTACAGCAGCACCTAGATCTGTCCCCAACCAAGGAGGGCCTACAGCAGCACCTAGATCTGTCCCCAACCAAGGAGGGCCTACAGCAACACCTAGATCTGTCCCCAACCAAGGAGGGCCTACAGCAACACCTAGATCTGTCCCCAACCAAGGAGGGCCTACAGCAACACCTAGATCTGTCCCAACCAAGGAGGGCCTACAGCAGCACCTAGATCTGTCCCCAACCAAGGAGGGCCTACAGCAGCAACTAGATCTGTCCCCATCCAAGAAGGGCCTACAGCAACACCTAGATCTGTCCCCAACCAAGGAGGGCCTACAGCAGCACCTAGATCTGTCCCCAACCAAGGAGGGCCTACAGCAGCACCTAGATCTGTCCACAACCAAGGAGGGCCTACAGCAGCACCTAGATCTGTCCACAACCAAGGAGGGCCTACAGCAGCACCTAGATCTGTCCCCAACCAAGGAGGGCCTACAGCAGCACCTAGATCTGTCCCCAACCAAGGAGGGCCTACAGCAGCACCTAGATCTGTCCCCAACCAAGGAGGGCCTACAGCAGCACCTAGATCTGTCCCCAACCAAGGAGGGCCTACAGCAGCACCTAGATCTGTCCCCAACCAAGGAGGGCCTACAGCAGCACCTAGATCTGTCCCCAACCAAGGAGGGCCTAGAGCAGCACCTAGATCTGTCCCCAACCAAGGAGGGCCTACAGCAACACCTAGATCTGTCCCCAACCAAGGAGGGCTTACAGCAGCACCTAGATCTGTCCCCAACCAAGGAGGTCCTACAGCAGCACCTAGATCTGTCCCCAACCAAGGAGGGCCTACAGCAGCACCTAGATCTGTCCCCAACCAAGGAGGGCCTACAGCAGCACCTAGATCTGTCCCCAACCAAGGAGGGCCTACAGCAGCACCTAGATCTGTCCCCAACCAAGGAGGGCCTACAGCAGCACCTAGATCTGTCCCCAACCAAGGAGGGCCTACAGCAGCACCTAGATCTGTCCCCAACCAAGGAGGGCCTACAGCAGCACCTAGATCTGTCCCCAACCAAGGAGGGCCTACAGCAGCACCTAGATCTGTCCCCAACCAAGGAGGGCCTAGAGCAGCACCTAGATCTGTCCCCAACCAAGGAGGGTCTACAGCAGCACCTAGATCTGTCCCCAACCAAGGAGGGCCTAGAGCAGCACCTAGATCTGTCCCCAACCAAGGAGGGCCTACAGCAGCACCTAGATCTGTCCCCAACCAAGGAGGGCCTACAGCAGCACCTAGATCTGTCCCCAACCAAGGAGGGCCTACAGCAGCACCTAGATCTGTCCCCAACCAAGGAGGGTCTACAGCAGCACCTAGATCTGTCCCCAACCAAGGAGGGCCTAGAGCAGCACCTAGATCTGTCCCCAACCAATGAGGGCCTACAGCAGCACCTAGATCTGTCCCCAACCAAGGAGGGCCTACAGCAGCACCTAGATCTGTCCCCAACCAAGGAGGGCCTACAGCAGCACCTAGATCTGTCCCCAACCAAGGAGGGCCTACAGCAGCACCTAGATCTGTCCCCAACCAAGGAGGGTCTACAGCAGCACCTAGATCTGTCCCCAACCAAGGAGGGCCTACAGCAGCACCTAGATCTGTCCCCAACCAAGGAGGGCCTACAGCAGCACCTAGATCTGTCCCCAACCAAGGAGGGCCTACAGCAGCACCTAGATCTGTCCCCAACCAAGGAGGGTCTACAGCAGCACCTAGATCTGTCCCCAACCAAGGAGGGCCTACAGCAGCACCTAGATCTGTCCCCAACCAAGGAGGGCCTACAGCAGCACCTAGATCTGTCCCCAACCAAGGAGGGCCTACAGCAGCACATAGATCTTCTGCACAGATTCTGTCAGACGTAGGCCCTGACAGTGAATCTGTTACACAAAAATAATGTTTTTTTTTTTTTCCAGAAATGGTCCAGTAGCCAGGACAACAAATACAAGATGATATATAGACAGTGTTGCCCTAAAACACACACATAGCTCTATACCTAGCGCTTCCAAAAGGCTGTGAACCATCTAAGAGACGAGAAGGGTCATCAAAGGAATCAAAAGGAACATAAAACTCGACATCCCAATTAGGATCTGGCAAAAAAACATACTTGAACCGCTGTGGTTGTGAGGTCTGCGGGTCCACTCACCAACCAAGAATTCACTAAAATGGGACAAACACCCAATTGAGACTCTGCATGAAGAATTCAGAGAAAAATACATATTTTGTGTACAATGCAAAACCACAAACAATTCACGCAGAGCAGAATTAGAAGTATACCTGCTAGGTATCAACATCCAGAAAAGAGCTGTTAAATTCTACAACCACCTAAAAGGAAGTGATGCCCACCACATTCCACCACAAAGCCCCCGCCTACAGAGAGATGAACGTGGAGAAGAGTCCACTCAGCCATCTGGTACTGAGACTGTGTTCACAAACACAAAACAGACTCCACAGAGCCCCAGGACACCAACATTTAGACCAAATTATGAGAAAGCAAAAAGATAACTATTTGACACACTGGAAAGAAACAACCCAAAAAATAACAGAGCAAACTAGAATGATATCTGGCCCTAAACAGAGAGTACACGGTGGCAGAATACCTGACCACTGTGACCCAAACTTAAGGAAAGCTTTGACTATGTACAGACTCCGTGAGCGTAGCCTTGCTATTGAGAGAGGTTGCCAAAAGGCAGACCTGTCCCTCGAGAGTAGACCGGCTATATGCCCACTGAGCTGGAAACTGAACTGCACTTCCTGACCTCCTGCCAAATGTATGACCACATTACAGATACATATTTCCCTCAGATTACACAAAGAATTAAAAAAAAAATCCAACATTAACTCCCATATCTGTAAAATACCACACAGCAGCAAGATGAGGTCAATGACCCACTGAGTCCATTACAGAGTCAGAAACAACAATGTAATATAACATATTTATGTAACATTTTAAATAATGTTATGCTACATTTTTTTTCTCCCTCAAATAATATTTTAAATAGGTTGTTATTCTCTTAAAATATCCAATGTGTGTGTAATGTTTGGCGTTAGTGTGTGTGTAATGTTTGGCGTTAGTGTGTGTGTAATGTTTGGCGTTAGTGTGTGTGTAATGTTTGGCGTTAGTGTGTGTGTAATGTTTGGCGTTAGTGTGTGTGTAATGTTTGGCGTTAGTGTGTGTGTAATGTTTGGCGTTAGTGTGTGTGTAATGTTTGGCGTTAGTGTGTGTGTAATGTTTGGCGTTAGTGTGTGTGTAATGTTTGGCGTTAGTGTGTGTGTAATGTTTGGCGTTAGTGTGTGTGTAATGTTTGGCGTTAGTGTGTGTGTAATGTTTGGCGTTAGTGTGTGTGTAATGTTTGGCGTTAGTGTGTGTGTAATGTTTGGCGTTAGTGTGTGTGTAATGTTTGGCGTTAGTGTGTGTGTAATGTTTGGCGTTAGTGTGTGTGTAATGTTTGGCGTTAGCGTGTGTGTAATGTTTGGCGTTAGCGTGTGTGTAATGTTTGGCGTTAGTGTGTGTGTAATGTTTGGCGTTAGCGTGTGTGTAATGTTTGGCGTTAGCGTGTGTGTAATGTTTGGCGTTAGCGTGTGTGTAATGTTTGGCGTTAGCGTGTGTGTAATGTTTGGCGTTAGCGTGTGTGTAATGTTTGGCGTTAGCGTGTGTGTAATGTTTGGCGTTAGCGTGTGTGTAATGTTTGGCGTTAGCGTGTGTGTAATGTTTGGCGTTAGCGTGTGTGTAATGTTTGGCGTTAGCGTGTGTGTAATGTTTGGCGTTAGCGTGTGTGTAATGTTTGGCGTTAGCGTGTGTGTAATGTTTGGCGTTAGTGTGTGTGTAATGTTTGGCGTTAATGTGTGATTGTTTTTTGTTTAATTCGCTTTGTTGGTTTTTGTAGTTGTTTTTTCACATGCTTTGGCAAACGTAAAACACGTTTCCAATAACAATAAAGTCACATTGAATAAGAGAGGAGAGAAGGGAGAGTGAAGGGGGAGTGAAGGGGGAGAGAAGGGGGAGAGAAAAGGGGGAGAGAAAAGGGGGAGAGAAGAGATCATTGGTCCTGAGGCATAGCGTGAATGCATCTGTTAGTGGGTTCAGAGGGAGCCGGCCATGCAGAGCCAAGAGGGTTGATAAGAACTCAGCACCAGAGAGAGAGAGAAGAGGGAGAGAAGAGGGAGAGAAGAGAGAGAGAGAGAAGAGAGAGAGAAGAGGGAGAGAAGAGGGAGAGAAGAGGGAGAGAAGAGGGGGAGAAGCACAGCAATAAATTCCCCTGGGTCGTTTCACTTTATTTTTTAAAGCAGACGAAAAGGACTGACACCCACCATGTCAGATTGCTCCGAAATTATTTCTGCAATTAGTAACATATGAATGATCAGCATTCCGGAACATTTTTTGGTTTAAATATACATTTCAAGGAGAAACTGAATTTATTTTCATCATTAGCTAAATCTTTTTTTTTCTTTTTTTCCCAAAGTTGCAAAGGAAATGTGATCTATTAAATAAACACAAGTAAATAAAACAGCAGCATCCAGTAGTCAAAGCCTGATACTTTCACACTACTTTAATGGTAAATAATGCAAGAGACTTCAAATCACAAATCTCACTGAACAGGGGAAAACATATCATAGTATGGAGAAGCAATACTCCAAGCCGCAGCTTCATACTACTTGTCAAACATGTAGAACTGATACTGAAACTGGTTGTTGAAATGACATGGAACGACTGCCCTATCAAAGACTCCGCACAAACCACATGTCTAAATAGAACCATGATGCAGCAGCTCAACGACCATACGATATACGAGTGTCTTTGTTAGATTCACAATGACCATGCAAATTGCCCATTCTCAATTAGAGCTCATTAATACACGGCTATTTAAAAAAAAAAATGGCCGCCACAGACATGAGGGGGGAACTAGCTAACGAGCAGGAGAGGAGTTAGCAGCTAGCGTTATTTGCGCGTCCCGACGGCCTCCGAAAGCTTTTTTGTCCCCCGACGTGGCAAAGATGGGAAGTAGCATAGGGCTGGGAGGGAGAAGTGGAAAGAGCAGCGGCATAGTGGCTGGCTGAGTGGGAGAGAGCCGAGACACACACACCAGTCAGTGGAAACGTCACACCTCTGTGTCGGCAGACTGTAGCAGCAGTATGCCGAGTCCATTACAGAGAGGAAACTGTAACGCCGTGTAAAAGAGCCTACCAAAAAGGCATTCACCCTGCAGCACTTCTCTTGTCCTCCTCAACCCTCATTCTACCAGACTAGCTAAAAACAAACTACAATGACTGATTAAAGAAATGATGCACCCATCTAGCTCCACCTTGGCGTTCCTCCTTCCTCCACATAAAATACAACCGTTTAGCGTTCAAGCCCCAAACAAAATGAACAATTTTCTAAGTTCAATGCTGAATGAATCTAAATCCATTCCTGGGTGAAGGTTGAGATCAGTTGGAACCAGTGCCTTCAGCAACACGGAACAATAAACCAATCAGAGTTCAGGTATTTCCATAACACGAAACAATAAACCAATCAGAGTTCAGGGATTTCCATAACACGGAACAATAAACCAATCAGAGTTCAGGGATTTCCATAACACGGAACAGTAAACCAATCATAGTTAAGGTATTTCCATAACACGGAACAATAAACCAATCATAGTTCAAGTATTTCCATAACACGGAACAATAAACCAATCAGAGTTCAGGTATTTCCATAACACGGAACAATAAACCAATCATAGTTCAGGTATTTCAATGACATGGAACAACAAACCAATTATAGTTCAGGTATTTCCATAATACTCAACACACCAGTGATTTAACTCGATGAGTCCCACCGTCGAGCGTGCATGATTTAGGACTTCGAGCTCCTTTTAAAACGGTGTGTGTGTGTTTGAGCTATAGACTTCTGGGCTGTAACATCGGATTGGTCTTCTGCGTTTGGATTCGGGAGGAGCCCGGGTCCATGTCCGTTTGACCAAAATGTCTGTAGGAGCCCAAACCATTCTATCTATGAACAGCTGAGACTCGTGAACATACTCGTCTAACATGGTGCGCTCTACGATGCTTACAAGCCACACAAGAGCCATTAGAACGTAAGGGGTTATTCTACATAGACCATAGTAAATCCCAGGACACAGTGTCTATAATACTGTAAGGCCTCTTCTACATATCATAGTAAATCCCAGGACACAGTGTCTATAATACTGTAAGGCCTCTTCTACATAGACCATAGTAAATCCCAGGACACAGTGTCTATAATACTGTAAGGCCTCTTCTACATATCATAGTAAATCCCAGGACACAGTGTCTATAATACTGTAAGGCCTCTTCTACATATCATAGTAAATCCCAGGACACAGTGTCTATAATACTGTAAGGCCTCTTCTACATATCATAGTAAATCCCAGGACACAGTGTCTATAATACTGTAAGGCCTCTTCTACATATCATAGTAAATCCCAGGACACAGTGTCTATAATACTGTAAGGCCTCTTCTACATATCATAGTAAATCCCAGGACACAGTGTCTATAATACTGTAAGGCCTCTTCTACATATCATAGTAAATCCCAGGACACAGTGTCTATAATACTGTAAGGCCTCTTCTACATAGACCATAGTAAATCCCAGGACACAGTGTCTATAATACTGTAAGGCCTCTTCTACATATCATAGTAAATCCCAGGACATAGTGTCTATAATACTGTAAGCCCTCTTCTACATATCATAGTAAATCCCAGGACATAGTGTCTATAATACTGTAAGCCCTCTTCTACATATCATAGTAAATCCCAGGACATAGGATCTATGATACTGTAATAAGATCCAACATGGTTATCACTGCCTAGTTCTAGTCATCTGTACTTACAGCATTCACATCCATTTAGTTTTAGTGTTTTCTTTATATTGACGATAGAGAAAGGATCACAAGAGGTAAAAACTGTGTGTGTGAGTGAGTGAGTGAGAGTGAGAGAGAGTGTGAGTGTGAGAGAGAGTGAGAGACGATTGCTGCAGCGGAACAACTGAACATCCCCTGAACAACATCAGCAGGGTTGTCTAGAAGGGATACAACTTCTTCCGTCAAAATTGACTTTTCGTAGCAGGTTAAGAAGAATAGGTAGGAGAGCTGTGTCCCGTCTAGACATGGACGCTGTGTCCCGTCTAGACATGGACGCTGTGTCCCGTCTAGACATGGACGCTGTGTCCCGTCTAGACATGGACGCTGTGTCCCGTCTAGACATGGACGCTGTGTCCCGTCTAGACATGGACGCTGTGTCCCGTCTAGACATGGACGCTGTGTCCCGTCTAGACATGGACGCTGTGTCCCGTCTAGACATGGACGCTGTGTCCCGTCTAGACATGGACGCTGTGTCCCGTCTAGACATGGACGCTGTGTCCCGTCTAGACATGGACGCTGTGTCCCGTCTAGACATGGACGCTGTGTCCCGTCTAGACATGGACGCTGTATCCCGTCTAGACATGGACGCTGTATCCCGTCTAGACATGGACGCTGTATCCCGTCTAGACATGAACGCTGTATCCCGTCTAGACATGAACGCAGGCCCAGATCAGGAGGGAGATCTGAGGTACGTTGTTGGCTTGAACGTTTTTTCCACGTTGCGGAAACAATTTGTACTGAATGACACATTTCTCAAAAATGTTCTTGTACGTTCTTGAACAGACTGAGGTTTGCTTCCGTTTGGTGGGTGTAAATTGAAGCACTGAGTGACGTATTTATATAAAAAAAATATTAAACATATTTTTTTTAAAGAGGGAGTGGCCAAGCGTTCCCCAACCCCTCCCCGTTTTTGAACTGGTACAGCGATGGAACATTACAGAACATAAAAAAGGTAGGTTAGGACTAGGATGTAGCCTAGTCAGGCATCAATGAGGCTCGGTGGGGGGGGGTTCACCTTTATAACGAGCATGACCGTTGCTACTAATTACTAAAATGACATGCTTACAAGCCTAATCTGTGAAAATCCCTCATCTGTTCTCTGTTAATAGGAAGACGTATTAAACTGTAAAAAAAAAAGAAACAGGTTTAATTAATGTGAAACGTGCGGTTGGTGATGGACTCCAGTTGATCCATGGCCCTTAATTCCTTCTGAAGGTTAAGTCTGTTTGAGCCTAAAAGCCTGAATTCAATGTGACTGAGACTGACATTCAACCACCTGGTAGCCTCACACAGATAAACGCGAGGATAAAAGGTTAAGACGAATTTAGCAACATACACTCACCGGCCAGTTTATTAGGTACACCCATCTAGTGCCGTGTCTGACACACCCACCCCCCGCACTTTACCTCCAGAACAGCCTGAGTTCTTCGGGGCATCGATTCTACAAGGTATTCCATTCAAACGTTGTTTAAGTGGTATCAAGGGAGGGAACTTGTGCCAGGAAATCATTCCCAACCCAATTACACCACCAGACTGTTTACTGAAGGTAAATAAAGATACTCTTCACTTATTATTTCACCTCTATGGCCTATTTATTACCTTACCTCCCTACTCTACATTTGCACATACTGTATATATATTTTTCTATTGTGTTATTGACTGTATGTTTGTTTATTCCATGTGTAACTCTGTGTTGTTGTTTGTGTCGCACTGCTTTGCTTTATTCTTGACCAGGTCGCAGTTGTAAATGAGAACTTGTTCTCAACTTAACTACCTGGTTAAACAAATTGTTTTAAATAAATAAAAAAAGACCTACCAATTAGTTTGTGTTTTTACTGATACCAGTAAAATATGCATCTGTTGCTCCAATAAATGTGTTTTTGTAATATGTTGCAGATTGTTTAAAATTAGGCTAGTCCTTGTGCATGCAGTTTTATGGTTTGTTAAATTTTGAAATCAATGTTGTTTTTGGCATACATTTTAAAAGTGAAAAATCTGAGTCACAGTGAAATTCGGTTACAGTGGAATTGCCCATTTGTGTTACAAATATGGACCTACAGTCACACGATTAACCTGCTGGACCTACAGTCAGTCACACGGTTAACCTGCTGGACCTACAGTCAGTCACACGATTAACCTGCTGGACCTACAGTCAGTCACACGATTAACCTGCTGGACCTACAGTCAGTCACACGATTAACCTGCTGGACCTACAGTCAGTCACACGATTAACCTGCTGGACCTACAGTCAGTCACACGATTAACCTGCTGGACCTACAGTCAGTCACACGATTAACCTGCTGGACCTACAGTCAGTCACACGATTAACCTGCTGGACCTACAGTCAGTCACACGATTAACCTGCTGAACCTACAGTCAGTCACACGATTAACCTGCTGGACCTACAGTCAGTCACACGATTAACCTGCTGGACCTACAGTCAGTCACACGATTAACCTGCTGGACCTACAGTCAGTCACACGATTAACCTGCTGGACCTAGTCACACGATTAACCTGCTGACGAGAGAGTAAAATGGATGCTAGCCTCCAATGGGAATCCTGTAAAAGCACTCCTATTTCAGCGTAGACATGGTTGATGCAGACCCCGCTCATTGTAATGCAGATGTACTCTTAATATAACTGGCAGTGAAACTTAACTCAAAGTTTTCATTCGGACCGACCTCATCCTGCCCACAGAAAGTGGGTTTCAAATTAGAGGCTCCAAAGCCCCAAGATGGAGGGATGGAGGCAATAATTTATATATGTACTCTAGATGACAGTTGTGGTGAACCCACGGGGCCTCCATCTTGGAATTCCCCCACCATTGTGTTGTACCCACCGGGCCTCCATCTTGGAATTCCCCCACCATTGTGTTGTACCCACCGGGCCTCCATCTTGGAATTCCCCCACCATTGTGTTGTACCCACCGGGCCTCCATCTTGGAATTCCCCCACCATTGTGTTGTACCCACCGGGCCTCCATGTTGGAATTCCCCCACCATTGTGTTGTACCCACCGGGCCTCCATCTTGGAATTCCCCCACCATTGCAAAAAATATATCTTTTGGAAGCTATAGAAAAACGTTTTATTAAATGTCTACATTCTTTTTGCCACGTTTTATTCTATTACAGACACCAAAATGTGTCACAGTTTTCCCCCAGACACAGCTAACACACCTGTCTCCAACAATCACCTCATCATGATCTTCAGATCAGAATGCAATGTGATTAATCAACTGTGTTTGTTAGAGACGGGGGGGGGGGTGACACCAATCTGGCCCTGGAGGACTGGAGTTGCCCACCTCTGATTAATGCATACTTTTTTACAAATGTATTACAAAAAAAAAAATACAGAAATACTTTATTTATATAAGTATTCAAGCTTGGCACACCTGTATTTGTGGAGGATCTGCAGAGAAGAACGGGAGAAACTCCCCAAATACAGGTGTGCCAAGCTTGTAGCGTCATACCCAAGAAGACTCGAGGCTATAAATCGCTGCCAAAGGTGCTTCAACAAAGTACTGAGTAAAAGGGTCTGTATACTTAAGTAAATGTGATATTTTGTCATTATGGAGTATGAAATGAAACACTAAATGTGGGATACATGTGTGAGAATGAGGTGGGCAAATCGGGCTAGTCTGGGCACATTTCATCCTATCAACAATGGATACAGGGCTTCAGTGGATGCCGTCCCTACCAACAACATGGATATGAAGTAACACAACGAGCAGCAGCAGAGAGAGAATGAATAAAAAGTGTGAGTCATCAAAATTACGATCTTGAGTTCAGGCCTTTCCGTCAGTCTTCGTAGTTTTTATATATTATATTTATTATATATATATATATTATTTTTATGTGTGGGGAGCAGAAATTGTACGATTGTAAACTAACCAAGAATTATTCAAGTTAGAACCCCCAGTTAAATAATAGTTAGTTAGTTAATATACAGCACCAACTACTTACATACCTGATAGGGTCCTTTATCTGCTACCTGGACTTTAAGGGCTCTTACATTAGTGTGCATTACTGTTTGGAGTCAGTGCTAAATTACCTCTAACAGAACTGCTGCCCAAAAGAAGACCCGTTTCAGAGCACACCGGCTCTCTGAAGTACGGTGCTGCTGAATGAATGCTGAGAACAGAATGCGGGAGAGAAAGACCCGGAATCAAAGAGCCTGACTCCTCACACAGAGAAAATGAGCCGAGTGTTCAGAGCGAGAGTCTGAGTCAGAGAGTTTGGCGGATGTTAGGAGACACAAAACGTCTCATTACCGAGATAGACAAGACACCAGAAGAACAGAGAGGCGACATGTCACGACGGCTTTAAAAACAGAACGACAACAGGGTAACAACGATGAAAAAGAAGGAGAGAATAGGTGCATAATCACTTCCTGTCTAAAGAAACCAAACATTTAAGTTAGACAGTGTGACCTGAATAGAGAGAAGTGAAAGGGCTGTGTGAATGAGAAAGACCACAGGATCAGATAACAGCATGCAGTGCTACTCCTTGTTTCGCTAACCATTTCCCCTCACAGAGTCAGGCAGTCACAACCTGAGACTGACCATTTCCCCTCACAGAGTCAGGCAGTCACAACCTGAGACTGACCATTTCCCCTCACAGAGTCAGGCAGTCACAACCTGAGACTGACCATTTCCCCTCACAGAGTCAGGCAGTCACAACCTGAGACTGACCATTTCCCCTCACAGAGTCAGGCAGTCACAACCTGAGACTGACCATTTCCCCTCACAGAGTCAGGCAGTCACAACCTGAGACTGACCATTTCCCCTCACAGAGTCAGGCAGTCACAACCTGAGACTGACCATTTCCCCTCACAGAGTCAGGCAGTCACAACCTGAGACTGACCATTTCCCCTCACAGAGTCAGGCAGTCACAACCTGAGACTGACCATTTCCCCTCACAGAGTCAGGCAGTCACAACCTGAGACTGACCATTTCCCCTCACAGAGTCAGGCAGTCACAACCTGAGACTGACCATTTCCCCTCACAGAGTCAGGCAGTCACAACCTGAGACTGACCATTTCCCCTCACAGAGTCAGGCAGTCACAACCTGAGACTGACCATTTCCCCTCACAGAGTCAGGCAGTCACAACCTGAGACTGACCATTTCCCCTCACAGAGTCAGGCAGTCACAACCTGAGACTGACCATTTCCCCTCACAGAGTCAGGCAGTCACAACCTGAGACTGACCATTTCCCCTCACAGAGTCAGGCAGTCACAACCTGAGACTGACCATTTCCCCTCACAGAGTCAGGCAGTCACAACCTGAGACTGACCATTTCCCCTCACAGAGTCAGGCAGTCACAACCTGAGACTGACCATTTCCCCTCACAGAGTCAGGCAGTCACAACCTGAGACTGACCATTTCCCCTCACAGAGTCAGGCAGTCACAACCTGAGACTGACCATTTCCCCTCACAGAGTCAGGCAGTCACAACCTGAGACTGACCATTTCCCCTCACAGAGTCAGGCAGTCACAACCTGAGACTGACCATTTCCCCTCACAGAGTCAGGCAGTCACAACCTGAGACTGACCATTTCCCCTCACAGAGTCAGGCAGTCACAACCTGAGACTGACCATTTCCCCTCACAGAGTCAGGCAGTCACAACCTGAGACTGACCATTTCCCCTCACAGAGTCAGGCAGTCACAACCTGAGACTGACCATTTCCCCTCACAGAGTCAGGCAGTCACAACCTGAGACTGACCATTTCCCCTCACAGAGTCAGGCAGTCACAACCTGAGACTGACCATTTCCCCTCACAGAGTCAGTCACAACCTGAGACTGACCATTTCCCCTCACAGAGTCAGTCACAACCTGAGACTGACCATTTCCCCTCACAGAGTCAGTCACAACCTGAGACTAACCATTTCCCCTCACAGAGTCAGTCACAACCTGAGACTGACCATTTCCCCTCACAGAGTCAGTCACAACCTGAGACTGACCATTTCCCCTCACAGAGTCAGTCACAACCTGAGACTAACCATTTCCCCTCACAGAGTCAGGCAGGCACAACCTGAGACTGACTTGATCATTATATCATAGATCCAGGGCAGAAGGGAACATGCTTGATTCATTTCATTGGTACAGTATATATATATATAAATAAATAAATAAATAAAAAGAGAGAGAGAGAGACAGACAGAGAGAAGAGGTCGACCGATTAATTAGGGCCGATTTCAAGTTTTCATAATAATCTGAATTTTATTTAACCTTTATTTAACTAGGCAAGTCAGTTAAGAACAAATTCTTATTTTCAATGACAGCCTAGGAACAGTGGGTTAACTGCCTTGTTCAGGGGCAGAACGACAGATTTTTACCTTGTCTGCTCGGGGATTCAATCTTGCAACCTTACGGTTAACTAGTCCAACGCTCTAACCACCTGCCTCACGAGGAGCCCGCCTGTTACGCAAATGCAGTAAGAAGCCAAGGTAAGTTGCTAGCTAGCATTAAACTTATCTTATAAAAACAATCAATCATAATCACTAGTTAACTACACATGGTTGATGATATTACTAGTTTATCTAGCGTGTCCTGCGTTGCATATAATCGATGCAGTGCGCATTTGCGAAAAAGGACTGTCGTTGCTCCAACGTGTACCTAACCATAAACATCAATGCCTTTCTTAAAATCAATAAACAAGTATATATTTTTTAAACCTGCATATTTAGTTAATATTGCCTGCTAACATGAATTTCTTTGTGTCACTTCTCTTGCAACAGAGTCAGGGTATATGCAGCAGTTTGGGCCGCCTGGCTCGTTGCGAACTGTGTGAAGACTATTTCTTCCTAACAAAGACAGCCAACTTCGCCAAACGGGGGATGATTTAACAAAAGTGCATTTGCGAAAAAAGCACAATCGTTGCACAAATGTACCTAACAATAAACATCAATGCCTTTCTTAAAATCAATACACAGAAGTATATATTTCTAAAACTGCATGTTTAGCTAAAAGAAATCCAGGTTAGAAGGCAATATTAACCAGGTGACATTGTGTCACTTCTCTTGCGTTCATTGCACGCAGAGTCAGGGTATATGCAACAGTTTGGTCCGCCTGGCTCGTTGCGAACTAATTTGCCAGAATTGTACGTAATTATGACATAACATTGAAGGTGGTGCAATGTAACAGGAATATTTAGACTGATGGTTGCCACCCGTTCGATAAAATACGGAACGGTTCCGTATTTCACTGAAAGAATAAACGTCTTGTTTTCGAGATGATAGTTTCCGGATTCGACCATATTAATGACCTAAGGCTCGTATTTCTGTGTGTTATTATGTTATAATTAAGTCTATGATTTGATAGAGCAGTCTGAGCGATGGTGGGCACCAGCAGGCTCGTAAGCATTCATTCAAACAGCACTTTCGTGCGTTTTGCCAGCAGCTCTGCTGTTTATGACTTCAAGCCTATCAACTCTCGAGATTAGGCTGGTGTAACCGATGTGAAATGGCTAGCTAGTTAGCGGGGTGGGCGCTAATAGCGTTTCAAACGTCACTCGCTCTGAGACTTGGAGTAGTTGTTCCCCTTGCTCTGCATGGGTAACGCTGCTTCGAGGGTGGCTGTTGTCGATGTGTTCCTGGTTCGAGCCCAGGTAGGAGCGAGGAGAGGGATGGAAGCTATACTGTTACACTGGCAATACTAAAGTGCCTATAAGAACATCCAATAGTCAAAGGTTAATGAAATACAAATGGTATAGAGAGAAATAGTCCTATAATAACTACAACCTAAAACTTCTTCTTACCTGGGAATATTGAAGACTCATGTTAAAAGGACCCACCAGCTTTCATATGTTCTCATGTTCTGAGCAAGGAACTTAAACGTTAGCTTTCTTACATGGCAAATAATTCACTTTTACTTTGTTCTCCAACACTTTGTTATTGCATTATTTAAACATGTTTCATTATTTATTTGAGGCTAAATTGATTTTATTTATGTATTATATTAAGTTAAAATAAATGTTAATTCAGTATTGTTGTAATTGTCATTAATACAAATAAATAAAATACAAAATATATATATATATATATATTTTTTTTTAAACGGCCGATTAAATCGGTATCGGCTTTTTTGGTCCTCCAATAAGCGGTATCGGTATCTGCGTTGAAAAATCATAATTGGTCAACCTCTAATGGAGAGAGCGCGCGAGAGAGATGGAGAGAGAGCGCGCGAGAGAGATGGAGAGAGAGCGCGCGAGAGAGATGGAGAGAGAGCGCGCGAGAGAGATGGAGAGAGAGAGCGCGAGAGAGATGGCGAGAGAGAGAGCGAGAGAGAGCGCGAGAGAGAGAGAGAGAGCGCGAGAGAGAGCGCGAGAGAGAGCGCGAGAGAGAGCGCGAGAGAGAGCGCGAGAGAGAGCGCGAGAGAGATGGAGAGAGAGAGCGCGAGAGAGATGGAGAGAGAGAGCGCGAGAGAGATGGAGAGAGAGAGCGCGAGAGAGATGGAGAGAGAGAGCGCGAGAGAGATGGAGAGAGAGAGCGCGAGAGAGATGGAGAGAGAGCGCGAGAGAGATGGAGAGAGAGCGCGAGAGAGATGGAGAGAGAGCGCGAGAGAGATGGAGAGAGAGCGCGAGAGAGATGGAGAGAGAGCGCGAGAGAGATGGAGAGAGAGCGCGAGAGAGATGGAGAGAGAGCGCGAGAGAGATGGAGAGAGAGCACGAGAGAGATGGAGAGAGAGCACGAGAGAGATGGAGAGAGAGCACGAGAGAGATGGAGAGAGAGCACGAGAGAGATGGAGAGAGAGCACGAGAGAGATGGAGAGAGAGCACGAGAGAGATGGAGAGAGAGCACGAGAGAGATGGAGAGAGAGCACGAGAGAGATGGAGAGAGAGCACGAGAGAGATGGAGAGAGAGCGAGAGAGAGCGAGAGAGATGGAGAGAGAGCACGCGAGAGATGGAGAGAGAGCACGCGAGAGAGATGGAGAGAGCGCGAGAGATGGAGAGTAGCCACGCTTTGCCTTTGCCAAGAGTAGGCAAAGCTGTCATCAAGGCAAAGGGTGGCTACTAAGAATATAAAATATGTTTTGATTTGGTTAGCACTTTTATGGTTACTACATGATTCCATATGTGTTATTTCATCGTTTTGATGTGGAAAATAGTAGAAAAGAAAAGCCCTTGAATAAGTAGGTGTTCTAAACTTTTGACAGGTGCTTATATATATTATAATATATATTCATACACAAATCGATACTTGAGTCAAATATCAATATAACATCATAAATGTTTTTTATTGCAAAATATAACTATGGATTTTTTCCCCCCACCTATCACTAATGGTCCCAACGCCCCCTGCCTAGCTTCAATCACATTGTGCTGCGAGAGCTGGAATGAAAAACTACAGTTGCCAAGGTTATCGATTTGGGTAATCAATAAGGTTAGATCACAACAAAAAATGAATCCATAGCACAGACAGATCGAGAGAGAAACCCCCAGTCCGCTCCTCCAGCTAGCCTCCTAGCCTCAAACACTGATGGATGGGAGGAGGAGACAGGAACACACGCCTAATTGAAAATTGAGTCCTCCAAAATATAAACAGCAATTAGCAACGTCCCAAACAAACAAGGTTTCATTCATCTCCCGCTTGAACTCAAATAACAGCAGATTTAATGAGAATATCATTGTAGCCATTGGCTCTCATGGCATCTGCTGCTTTAAAACTGGGACAGTTTAGCAGTTTGGGATGGAGGACCCAGTGAGCAAAATTTCATCTTTTAGACGTTGGCGTCACAAAGTGCTTACAGAGGATCCTGAATTTGTCTACAGTTTAAGTCTGAAGTTTACATAAACTTAGGTTGGAATCATTAAAACTCGTTTTTCAACCACTACACAAATATCTTGTTAACAAACTATAGTTTTGGCAAGTTGGTTAGGACATCTACTTTGTGCATGACACAAGTCATTTTTCCAACAATTGTTTACAGAGAGATTATTTCACTTATAATTCACTATATCACAATTCCAGTGGGTCGGAAGTTTACATACATAAAGTTGACTGTGCCTTTAAACAGCTTGGACAATTGCAGAAAATTATGGCTTTAGAAGCTTCTGATAGGCTAATTGCCATAATTTGAGTAAATTGGAGGTGTACCTGTGGATGCATTTCAAGGCCTACCTTCAAACTCAGTGCCTCTTTGCTTGACATCATGGGGAAATCAAAAGAAATCAGCCAAGACCTCTGGTCTGGTTCATCCTTGGGAGCAATTTCCAAACGCCTGAAGGTACCACGTTCATCTGTACAAACAATAGCATGCAAGTATAAACACCATGGGACCACGCAGACGTCATACCGCTCAGGAAGGAGACACGTTCTGTCTCCTAGAGATTAACGTACTTTGGTGCGAAAGGTGCAAATCAATCCCAGAACAACAGCAAAGGACCTTGTGAAGATGCTGGAGGAAACAGGTACAAAAGTATCTATATCCACAGTAAAACGAGTCCTATCGACATAACCTGAAAGGCCGCTCAGCAAGGAAGAAGCTACTGCTCCAAAACCGCCATAAAAAAGCCAGACTACGGTTTGCAACTGCACATGGGGACAACGATCGTACTTTTTGGAGAAATGTCCTCTGATCTGATGAAACAAAAATGTAACTGTTTGGCCATAATGACCATCATTATGTTTGGAGGAAAAAGAGGGATGCTTGCAAGCCGAAGAACACCATCCCAACCGTGAAGCACGGGGGTGGCAGCATCATGTTGTGGGGGTGCTTTGCTGCAGGAGGGACTGGTGCACTTCACAAAATAGATGGCATCATGAGGGAAGAAAATTATGTGGATATATTGAAGCAACATCTCAAGACATCAGTCAGGAAGTTAAAGCTTGGTCGCAAATGGGTCCTCCAAATGGACAATGACCCCAAGCATACTTCCAAAGTTGTGGCAAAATGGCTTAAGGACAACAAAGTCAAGGTATTGGAGTGGCCATCACAAAGCCCTGACCTCAATCCTATAGAAAATGTGGGGGCAGAACTGAAAAAGCTTGTGCGAGCAAGGAGGCCAACAAACCTGACTCAGTTACACCAGCTCTGTCAGGAGGAATGGGCCAAAATTCACTCGACTTATTGTGGGAAGCTAGTGGAAGGCTTCCCGAAACATTTGACCCAAGTTAAACAATTTAAAGGCAATGCTACCAAATACTAATTGAGTGTTTGTAAACTTCTGACCCACTGGGATTGTGATGGAACAAAATAAAATCTGAAATAAATCATTCTCTCTACTATTATTCTGACATTTCACATTCTTAAAATAAAGCGGTGATCCTAACTGTCCCAAGACAGGGAATTGTTACTAAGAACTGGAATTGTGAAAACTGAGTTTAAATGTATTCGGCTAAGGTGTATGTAAACTTCCGACTTCAACTGTAATTGCCGATACAGTGGTAGCCTGTTGATTTGGATACGTCAACAGTTGGAAAGGCCTGCAGATGAACTAAGAAGGTTCATTGTTTAAGTTTGTTCATCTAGATGAATATCAGTACCCCAATCTGTGATATTGTAGCTGTGTAGCCGGACTACCAGTCTCTGTTTTAATCTGTCACAAATCAACTGCATCTGTAGCCTTAAAACATCCGTCTGACAGACAGTATTAGGGAGCTTTCCTTAATACATTATAGTCTAATCAGGGAATTAAACTTCTTCTTGGAAGATCATCAGCATTCATTCCCCAGATAATACATTACATAGGCTTTGTATTATGCATTTCAATCTCCATGTACCACGGACATGCACTACATTCCTGCATGTCAAGCTCATACTTGCACCAAGGTAGGTACAGTGAAATGGAATATGAAGAGATAACAGTAAAACCAACATAACTCTCTCAGGGGGAAAACACTGACCTGTTCTGAGTTGTCAGAACTCTACCAGGGGGAAAACACTGACCTGTTCTGAGTTGTCAGGACTCTTCCAGGGGGAAAACACTGACCTGTTCTGAGTTGTCAGAACTCTACCAGGGGGAAAACACTGACCTGTTCTGAGTTGTCAGAACTCTTCCAGGGGGAAAACACTGACCTGTTCTGAGTTGTCAGGACTCTTCCAGGGGGAAAACACTGACCTGTTCTGAGTTGTCAGAACTCTTCCAGGGGGAAAACACTGACCTGTTCTGAGTTGTCAGAACTCTACCAGGGGGAAAACACTGACCTGTTCTGAGTTGTCAGAACTCTACCAGGGGGAAAACACTGACCTATTCTGAGTTGTCAGAACTCTTCCAGGGGGAAAACACTGACCTGTTCTGAGTTGTCAGAACTCTCTCAGGGGGAAAACACTGACCTATTCTGAGTTGTCAGAACTCTCTCAGGGGGAAAACACTGACCTGTTCTGAGTTGTCAGAACTCTCTCAAGGGGAAAACACTGACCTATTCTGAGTTGTTAGAACTCTACCAGGGGGAAAACACTGACCTGTTCTGAGTTGTCAGAACTCTACCAGGGGGAAAACACTGACCTGTTCTGAGTTGTCAGAACTCTACCAGGGGGAAAACACTGACCTGTTCTGAGTTGTCAGAACTCTACCAGGGGGAAAACACTGACCTGTTCTGAGTTGTCAGAACTCTACCAGGGGGAAAACACTGACCTGTTCTGAGTTGTCAGAACTCTACCAGGGGGAAAACACTGACCTGTTCTGAGTTGTCAGAACTCTACCAGGGGGAAAACACTGATCTGTTCTGAGTTGTCAGGGGGAGTGTAATGTTTACAAATGTTTATTTCTCTTTTGTTTGCTGACTATTCCGTTCGCTTTGGCAATGTAAACATATGTTTCCCGTGCCAATAAAGCCATTTGAATTAAATTGAGAGAGAGAGACAGAGGGCGAGAGAGAGAGAGAGAGACAGAGGGCGAGAGAGAGAGAGAGAGAGGGTAAGAACGAAGAGAAAGAGAGTGAGAGCGAGGGCGAGAGAGAGAGAGTGAGGGCGAGAGAGAGAGAGAGAGTGAGGGCGAGAGAGAGAGAGGGCGAGAGAGAGAGAGAGAGAGGGCGAGAGAGAGAGGGCGAGAGAGAGAGAGGGCGAGAGAGAGAGAGGGCGAGAGAGAGAGGGCGAGAGAGTGAGGGCGAGAGAGTGAGGGCGAGAGAGTGAGGGCGAGAGAGAGAGAGAGAGAGAGTGAGGGCGAGAGAGAGAGAGAGTGAGGGCGAGAGAGAGAGAGAGTGAGGGCGAGAGAGAGAGAGAGAGAGTGAGGGCGAGAGAGAGAGAGAGAGAGTGAGAGAGAGAGAGAGAGAGTGAGGGAGAGAGAGAGAGTGAGCGAGAGAGAGAGAGAGTGAGGGCGAGAGAGAGAGAGAGTGAGGGCAAGAGAGAGAGAGAGAGAGAGCGAGAGAGAGAGAGGAGCGAGAGAGAGAGAGAGGGAGGGAGAGAGAGAGAGAGAGTGAGGGCGAGAGAGAGAGAGAGTGAGGGCGAGAGAGAGAGAGTGAGGGCGAGAGAGAGAGAGAGTGAGGGCGAGAGAGAGAGAGAGAGTGAGGGCGAGAGAGAGAGAGAGAGTGAGGGCGAGAGAGAGAGAGGGCGAGAGGGCGAGAGAGAGAGGGCGAGAGAGAGAGGGCGAGAGAGAGAGGGCGAGAGAGAGAGGGCGAGAGAGAGAGGGCGAGAGAGAGAGGGCGAGAGAGAGAGGGCGAGAGAGAGAGGGCAAGAGAGTGAGGGCAAGAGAGTGAGGGCAAGAGAGTGAGGGCAAGAGAGTGAGGGCAAGAGAGTGAGGGCGAGAGAGTGAGGGCGAGAGAGAGAGGGAGAGGGCAGCACCAGACTTAGCAGAACACATCAACTGGCCAGTGAACCCAGCAACACAAAAAGCTCTCTGTCCCTCCTTGTTATGGAATAACTATTGTTAGTTCTCTGCCCACTGAGCTGTTAAGACACATTTTTAAAGGCTCCCAATATAGATTAATGACTTGTAATAAGCACAGCAACCAATGTTCCTTCCTATTTAGAAATTAGACAGAAATGTGCACTTATTTATTAATCTGGGAGGCGATTACAGAAGAAAATTACTGGTAAACATGCACTTACGTTGATATTGGTAATTGCAGTTAAAAGCGAGATTTTCAGTCCGATTTTCAAAGTGAGATTTTCTGTCTGATCGGAGCCCAAATGCACGCACGAAAAACACACAGAGACACGCTCAAGAGATTAACATAAAAGCTCATCTGCAATCGAATTCGAGGTCGGCTCTGTGGAATCCTGTTACGTTGTCCTAAGCGTCTGAAACCCCTGCCAAGAAATTGGAAAGCAATTTGTGAGGCTGTCTGCTCCTTCTCGCCATGCAAGCGCGGCTGCTTCTTCAAACGGCAGCCGGAAGCCCGCCGCATGCTTCCCAGCCGCATGCTTCCCAGCCGCATGCTTCCCAGCCGCATGCTTCCCAGCCGCATGCTTCCCAGTCGAAACCTTTCGCACGTGTATTATGAAAACATTGTGACGTTTGTCATGTTGGTGTTCGGCAGGTTTTCGGCTGTTCGCGCACACATTTGTCCTTGATGCAAGTTGAAGTTCAGTAACCTGGGCTCCTGAGTGGCGCAACGGTCTAAGGCACTGCATCTCAGTGCTAGAGGCGTCACTACAGACCCTGATTCGATTCCAGGCTGTATCACAACCGGCCGTGATTGGGAGTCCCAGTCCCCAGCGTCTTCCGGGTTTGGCCGGGGTAGGCCGTCATTGTAAATAAGAATTTGTTCTTAACTGACTTGCCTAGATAAAGTCACACACACACACTGACCAAAAAGTTATGTCCCCATTACCAGTAAAACATGATCAAAACCTGTTTCTTTCACTTACTTGCTGTGCTGTTGCATTGTTCATTTGTTCAGTTATCTCATTCTCAACCAGGATTTCTACGGAACGCCCGTTTGGGTCGTCGCTACGGAACGCCCGTTTGGGTCGCCGCTACGGAACGCCCGTTTGGGTCGTCGCTACGGAACGCCCGTTTGGGTCGCCGCTACGGAACGCCCGTTTGGGTCGCCGCTACGGAACGCCCGTTTGGGTCGTCGCTACGGAACGCCCGTTTGGGTCGTCGCTACGGAACGCCCGTTTGGGTCTTTGCGCGTCAAAAAAAGATATACGTCAAATAAGCTTGTTGACCAATCAGGACCTGAATATGACTGCAGGTCACATAATAATTGAACGAGTTCATGGATTTTTTTACGTAGTTATTACAGATTGATTACACCATCACTCGTATTTCATATGTCACAACGATTCATTGATACGTATGCTATGATGCTGGTAAAGTTGTCTCGCGCACCTACAGTGCTGGTTATAAAGAAAGCTAGCTGACGCGTATAGATGAAAACAATGTTCTAACCCAAAAACATAGCAAAACGACATCTGTTTCAGTAGCTATATAGTTAGCTAGCTAACTATATAGCTAGGTGTCATCACATCACACCATCATCTAAAATAACCCTAATTTATAAAGACAGTTCATATTTGATTAATGGTGGTCGGACCCATCTTTGTGAGGCTAGCCACAATAAGGATTAGCCACAATAGTGGACTTTGCAGATAGACTTCAAAATAAAAGTTTGGCATAATGCTACTATTTGTATTCATTTGCATCCCTCTCAATTTTATTTTGAAGGCAAACCGCAAATTCCACTATTGTGCCTAATCCTTATTGTGGCTAGCTTCACAACACACAACCCTGTGCGGTTGAGCCTCACTAGCCAGATGAAGCTAGCTGGCTGCTTGTAACGTTAGCTTTGGGCAACAGGGTTTAGTAGCTGGCTGCTTATAACGTTAGCTTTGGGCAACAGGGTTTAGTAGCTGGCTGCTTATAACGTTAGCTTTGGGCAACAGGGTTTAGTAGCTGGCTGCTTATAACGTTAGCTTTGGGCAACAGGGTTAAGTAGCTGGCCAGCTATTTATTTTCATGAACTGAAGTTCAATTTCAATAGGCGAACAACAAGTGGCAACCGTGCTAATACTTACTCACAAGGATTCCTAAATCATTGTTAAGAATAATGAAAATTACTGCAGTTTCTACTCGTCATTGTTTTCAGGCTGGTTGTATTGGTGCTAGCTAGGTATGAAGCTAAAGCTAGCTACCCCAGAAGTTGCGGTCGAACAAATGGCGCTTTATTACCAATGCGGTATTGTAAACACATCGTTTGTAGCCGGTGTTTGCAGCTTTGACAATGCTACTGTATGTTTTTTGACACGCAAAGACCCAAACGGCGTTCCATAGTATGTATGTCGTGACGCTAATAGCAGTGACGCTATTACTGTGCAACTCCGGTAGGGCAACATCTGAACAATAGCGCACTTGGTAGTGTGTACCGGTGCTCGACCAGTTGGCGAAACCCAACATCACCCACGACAGAGAACCATTGATCGTCAAGGGCAATGAATTCCATTGTCTTGGCTTTAATGGATTTCACCTTTGAGTTGTCTCTCTGAAATGTTCTGACTCTTTCAAATGACTGCTGGACTTGTTGACTGCTCGATCCACACAGCAGACATTGTGGGCTAGGTTAGGAATGCTACGTTGCACGTGTGGCGCAACATTTTGTGGCGTCATTACGTCATGAACCTGCGTTATATAGGTACGCACGTCAGCTTTGACGTGCAGACATCAGCCGATCCGAAATATCGTGCACGCCTACAGTTGATATTACAGAACCAACAGATCCACAGATGATGCAATCTCTATTGCACTCAACACTTCCCTTTCCCACCGGGACAAAAGGAACACCTATGTGAGAATGCTATTCATTGACTACAGCTCAGCGTTCAACACCATAGTGCCCTCAAAGCTCATCACTAAGCTAAGGACCCTGGGACTAAACACCTCCCTCTGCAACTGGATCCTGGACTTCCTGACGGGCCGCCCCCAGGTGGTAAGGGTAGGTAACAACACATCCGCCACACTGATCCTAAACCCGGGGCCCCTCAGGGGTGAATGCTCAGTCCCCTCCTGTACTCCCTGTTCACTCATGACTGCACGGCCAGGCACGACTCCAACACCATCATTAAGTTTGCTGATGACACAACAGTGGTAGGCCTGATCACTGACAACGATGAGACAACCTGTAGGGAGGAGGTCAGAGACCTGGCAGTGTGGTGCCAGGACAACAACCTCTCCCTCAACGTGATCAAGACAAAGGAGATGATTGTGGACTACAGGCAAAGGGGGACCGAGCACGCCCCCATTATCATCGACGGGGCTGTAGTGGAGCAGGTTGAGAGCTTCAAGTTCCTTGGCATCCACATCACCAACAAACTAACATGGTCGAAGCACACCAAGACAGTCGTGAAGAGGGCACGACAAAGCCTATTCCCCCTCAGGAGACTGAAAAGATTTGGCATAGGTCCTCAGATCCTCAAAAGATTTTACAGGTGCACCATCGAGAGCATCCTGCCTGGTTGCATCACTGCCTGGTATGGCAACTGCTCGGCCTCCGACCGCAATGCACTACAGAGGGTAGTGCGTACGGCCCATTACCGGTACCCCATGTATATAGCCCCGCTATTGTTATTTACTGCCGCTCTTAAATCATTTGTTATTCTAATCTCTTACTTTTTGGGGGATATTTTCTTAAAACTGAATTGTTTGTTAAGGGCTTGCAAGTAAGTATTTCACTGTTGTATTCGGTGCATGTGACAAATAAAATTTGATTTGCAATTGTGTTCCATGATATAATATAACCAGTTGATATGACAGATTGTGTTCTATGATATATAACCAGTTGAGATTACGGTTTCAATAAATGAATCTTAAATGGCAATTGTATTTTACTGACTGAATAATATATGAGGCAATTATGATTTTTTAATCTGTAATGGTTCTGATAACTCAGGTATAGTTGTGCACTGTTGGCATTTAGATAAATGAGCACACATGTTTTTCCCATCCAGCGACCTTGTTCTATGAATAGAGTTTCTTTCCATTCTGAAGAACTCAGAAATCATGTGAGTTCCGGAACAGTAAAAATAATATATAATGCCTTTCCCTAATGGAAGGAACTATGGACGGGACTCTTCAATTAACTGTTTGTTGTAGCGCTGTACGATTAGTGCTTTTTTGAGTTTGGTTTCGGGGTTTACATTAAAAATGCACTTTGCATTGTGGCTTGAAATGTTGTAACACAGAAAAAAACAAGTCATAAAATCCCATTGATGGTAGTAACGGCCCATTACTGCTTATCACTTATTAACCATCACTATTCACATTACTTTAATACATTATTTCAGTTGCGTATATTAGATTTGTTTTATCTGATGACTTTATCATTTCATTCCAAGTCATCATCGAATCTCTGTAGAGCTGTTGCATACGCTGTCTGACAACATCACTATTTTAGTAGTTCTTTAAAGTAAGACATACTTTTATGACTGCTGAATACCAACTATCAAATCACTTAAATCATGTATTTTCAGGTAGAGATACGTCGCGAAGCAACAACTCTCCATCCCCTCTCGATGGGATCATTAGCCTAGTGGTTAGAGCATTGGACTAGTAACCGAAAGGTTGCAAGTTCAAATCCCCAAGCTGACAAGGTAAAAATCTGTCATTATGCCCCTGAACAAGGCAGTTAACCCACTGTTCCTAGGCCGTCATTGAAAATAAGAATTTGTTCTTAACTGACTTGCCTAGTTAAATAAAGGTAAAATAAATAAAATAAAACATTCTGCTTCTTTTACCAAGTAGGGGTAAAAGAAGTAGCCCGTACAAGTAGGAGCGCAACGAATTATGGGCAGTCTAGTTAATTGCCACTTTTCTGCGCTAAACGATGTTGAATGTTGGCCTGTTGGAAACTAGCTACAACTCTCTACTACATTGCACAGTTCAGGCTTGATCAGATGTATCTCTAGAGAAACCATGTAATGTGCACGGTTAGCACTAGTTATGGAGGAATGACAAGTTTTCCTGTACATTTTTCACTTGAGAAATACTGCACCAAACATCTTTACATGTAAAATTGTGCAACCAAGACCTTTACAGATAAAAAATGAATTACAGATTTCTTGATTTATCTGAGATTAATTTAGACTATTTTAATGAAGTGTACACTGCTATATTGTTGCTACGGTGTCTCACGAGGGACTAACAGTAATATTGTCACTTTTTTTACACATTTTTCAAGCCAAGGTATTTTTCAGGGGGTAATGCAAGCACAGATATTGACGTCGCCTAGCCGAGTTTTGCTAGGAGCAAACCAAACCTATGTATGCGGACACCATTAGACAACGTTAACGTTGAAGAAGTTGCAACCGCACGGCATCAACAGTATACACCATTGATTAATATATGACATTAGGCTACAGGATAATTTAGTAAATTAACTATTTTTCCCTAAAAGCAAATTGGGCTAATTGATTGGAAGACCTTTAGTTATTTGGTGATTTAGTTAGTCAATTTCAGGATAAGGACACTGAATAATGTTTACTATGGAAGTTAATCTTTGCACAAGAGGCAGTCTCCTGTCAAATGTCCCCGGAAAACAACATTATATGTCTACTCTACTGTTCATTTGGAAAGGTAATGTTTTGAAAAAGATTGTATAAAATCAGCTTTACAAACCTGTACGACTTTCTTCCGTTTTTACTCTGAGCGGCGGATCGCCTAGTGTTCAGTTTGTATGTATCATTCTTCTTTAAAGTTGCCGCTACGATCTCCACGGGAGATCACTTACTTTGTAAAACCAACGACAACGAGTACAAGATGTTAAATCCCTACTGAGTAAATTTCGGACGAGCTTCCCACTCCAGACCCGCATTGGAACTAGCCAGCTAGCCTGCTAGCTAGTGAAATAAACAGTTGTGATTTTGGTTCTTAACTCTTCCGTATACCGGACCTTTCAGATTGGCCGCCGCGGTCCTTTTTCACGAACTGTAATAATATCTGCGATGTGCATTAATATCCATATTCATCCGGTTTCCGCGTGTTGGTCGGCGTACTCACAATATATCTCCTGTCTCTGTAGCCAGCTCGTTCACTCCTCTCCAACATTACCACAATAGATTCTGTTCCGACTTTTTCAACACCAAACGTTTAGTATTTCCGACAGTGGTTGTCACTTTGCGACATGGCTGCTAATGCCAAAGAATATCTATTATATTGACAAGATAGTCGAGTGACCCCTCTACCAATGGAAATACACGGTCCTCAAAGATGGAAGGCATGCATGAGGAGGCGAGATCAGGTGGAACCATTCTAGTCAAAGAGAGAGCAGATACGCGTGTGAACAACAGAAACAAATCCGATATGAATACGTTTTTTTTCAGCGAGGTAAAAATAGTATTATGATATTATGTGAATATTCGGTTATTTTGTCAATAGCTATTGAATCATGCATGGCATAACGATGAAAATGGCATGTTGTGAATCAGGGGAGCATGGAGAACCATCCACAACTTTTTGTTTTTTAATTGTTTTTGGTTTTAAATTAACATTTTGGATTTCGATCTTCACTAGCTCTTAAACAAAGCCTGCTATGACTTTGACAATTAGATATTCTGAATCACGGAAGATGGAGAACAATCAACACTTTTTTTTTCATAGATGTTATTTGTATTTTTGTTCCGGATTTCAATCTTCAATAGTGCTTAAACAAAGTGTGCCATGACTATTAAAATAATATATTCTGATTATGGGTAGGATGGAGCACAATTCACACTTTTTTTCTAAACATTTTGATTTATTTCATCGATTTGTGATTTTATCTTTCAAGGTGCTATGTGACATTCTTATTTTATTTAATAATAAAATCAATAATCTGAAGAAAAAAAGGTTTCTATCTTTTTAATACTGCTATGTGCACTATTGTTTAAACGCTATTGAACTATTGAAATCTAAAGATTATTTTAGTTTTTTTAAATGTAACAACAACAAAAAGGTGTGGATTGCTTTCCATTCTAACCTGATTCAGAAAAGGCTATATAAATAGTCATTGCATGCTTGGTTCAATATCTTTTGATGAGAGATAACCAAATATCCAGTATAAAACAACATTTCACTTCAGTTTTTTAAATTTTTAAATTAGATCAAATAAGGACCACGTACTGAAGAAAATTAGCAATTTCATTTTTTTGTTGACCGAATTTGACACTCTGATTGACCTCCAAACAAAAATTCCTCACTTCAGGATTTTATTTTTGTGGATAGAGTTAACTCTCTGCAGCTCTGTCAAGGGTTCACACGGAACCCAAACCGGCTGCGTGCGCCATCGTGCATAAATGTATTTTGTCCCCCCCACACCAAACGCGATCACGACACGCAGGTTAAAATATCAAAACAAACTCTGAACCAATTATATTAATTTGGGGACATGTTGCATTAAAATAATTAAACATTTATAACAATTTAGCTAGCTAGCTTGCTAGCTAATTTGTTATATTTAGCTAGTTTGCAGTTGCTAGCTAATTTGTCCTGGGATATAAACATTGAGTTGTTATTTTACCTGTAATGCACAAGGTACTCTACTCCACCAATTAATCCACACATAAAACGGTCAACCGAATCGTTTCTAGTCATCTCTCCTCCTTCAGGCTTTTTCTTCTCTTGAAATTATATTGCTATTGGCAACTTTCATAAATTAGGTTGATTACCGCCACCGACCTATTTCGTCTTTCAGTCACCCACATGGGTATAACCAATGAGGAGATGGCACGTAGGTACCTGCTTCGATAAACCAATGAGGAGATGGGAGAGGCAGGACTTGCAGCGCGATCTGCGTCAGAAATAGAACTGACTTCTATTTTAGCCATTGGCAACACAGTTGCTCGTTGGCACTCGCAATAATTGAATAATGTAGATTTCTAAATGTATTTTGCAACGCTCGCACACGCGACGCGAGCGGTGTAGTCAGCCTGTTAGGTGTAGACCCTCTTCTGAAGAGGCAGTTGTGTTAAGGCGTTAAAAAAAATTAAAATAAAACTTTTAACGTTTCTTCAAGTGCTCTCATGAGGACCGCCACAGGAAAGGAAGACCCAGAGTTACCTCTGCTGCAGATGTAACGGATGTGAAATGGCTAGCTAGTTAGCGGGTACGCGCTAATAGCGTTTCAATCAGTTACGTCACTTGCTCTGAAACCTAGAAGTAGTGTTTGTCCTTGCTCTGCAAGGGCCGCGGCCTTTGTGGAGCGATGGGTAACGATGCTTCGTGGGCCACCGTTGTTGATGTGTGCAGAGGGTCCCTGGTTCGCGCCCGGGTCGGGGCGAGGGAACGCACTAAAGTTATACTGTTACACAGAGGATAGCAGCATACCACCCTGCATACCACTGCTGGCTTGCTTCTGAAGCTAAGCAGGGTTGGTTCTGGTCAGGCCCTGGATGGGAGACCAGATGCTGCTGGAAGTGGTGTTGGAGGGCCAGTAGGAGGCACTCTTTCATCTGGTCTAAACAAAGATCCCAATGCCCCAGGGCAGTGATTGGGGACACTGCTCTGTGTAGGGTGCCGTCTTTCGGATGGGACGTTAAACGGGTGTCCTGACTCTCTGAGGTCATTAAAGATCCCATGGCACTTATCGTAAGAGAGGGGTGTTAACCCCGGTGTCCTGGCTAAATTCCCAATCTGGCCCTCAACCATCACGGTCACCTAATAATCCCCAGTTTACAATTGGCTCATTCATCCCCCTCCTCTCCCCTGTAACTATTCCCCAGGTCGTTGCTGCAAATGAGAACGTGTTCTCAGTCAACTTACCTGGTAAAAATAACGGATAAATAATATGTTCATTAGAGTTACCAGCCTCAGAAATGGAAGCCCAAATAAATGCTTCACAGACTTCAAGTAACAAACACATCTCAACATCAACTGTTCAGAGGAGACTGTGTGAATCAGTCCTTCATGGTCGAATTGCTGCAAAGAAACCACTACTAAATGACACCAATAAGAAGAAGAGACTTGCTTGGGCCAAGAAACATGAGCAATGGACATTAGACCAGTGGAAATCTGTCCTTTGGTCTGATGAGTCCAAATTTGGGATTTTTGGTTCCAACCGCCGTATCTTTGTGAGACGCAGACTAGGTGAACGGATGATCTCCGCATGTGTGGTTCCCACCGTGAAGCATGGAGCAGGAGGTGTGATGGTGTGGGGGTGCTTTGCTGGTGACACTGTCATTGATTGATTTAGAATTCAAGGCACACTTAACCAGCATGGCTACCACAGCATTCTGCAGCGATGCGCCATCCCATCTGGTTTGCACTTAGTGGGACAATAATTTGTTCTTCAACAGGACAATGACCCAACACACCTCCAGGCTGTGTAAGGGCTATTTGACCAAGATGGAGAGTGATGGAGTGCTGCATCAGATTACCTGGCCTCCACAATCACACCAACCTCAATCCAATTGAGATGGTTTGGGATGAGTTGGACTGCAGAGTGAAGGAAAAGCAGCCAACAAGTGCTCAGCATATGTGTGAACTCATTCAAGACTGTTGGAAAGCATTCCAGGTGAAGCTGGTTGAGAAAATGCCAAGCGTTTGCAAAGCTGTCATCAAGGCAAAGGGTGGCTACTTTGTAGAATCTAAAATACAGCAGCAGATTATTACATTTACACATAGGTTATTCCCCTAACAGCACAAGAACTTGCATTACCCGAAACAGTTACAAGCACGGGGCAATGAACTGCATGGGGCAATGAACTGCAATGGGGCAATGAGCTGCATGGGGCAATGAGCTGCATGGGGCAATGAGCTGCATGGGGCAATGAACTGCATGGGGCAATGAGCTGCAATGGGGAATTGAACTGCAATGGGGCAATGAGCTGCAATGGGGCATTGAACTGCATGGGGCAATGAACTGCTTGGGGCAATGAGCTGCATGGGGCAATGAGCTGCATGGGGCAATGAGCTGCATGGGGCAATGAACTGCATGGGGCAATGAGCTGCAATGGGGCATTGAACTGCATGGGGCAATGAACTGCAATGGGGCAATGAGCTGCATGGGGCAATGAGCTGCAATGGGGCATTGAACTGCATGGGGCAATGAGCTGCACGGGGCAATGAGCTGCATGGGGCAATGATCTGCAATGGGGCATTGAACTGCATAGGGCAATGAGCTGTATGTGTCTTCCTGCTTGCAGCATTCCCTGACAGTGTGAGGGCTGTGGAGGCACGTGGCTGATGATGCAGGAAACTGTGCCTGAATCTGGAGAGGCAGAGATGGAAAACATTCCTAATTGATGGAAGGGAGGCCATTCTGCAGAAATAGTAACATCTGTGGAGGGAACCAGGGGAATGTAGAGGGGAACCCAGAGAACCAGGGGAATGTAGAGAGAACCCAGAGAACCAGGGGGATGTAGAGAGAACCCAGAGAACCAGGGGAATGTAGAGAGAACCAGGGGAATGTAGAGACACCCAGAGAACCAGGGGAATGTAGAGAGAACTAGAGAACCAGGGGGATGTAGAGAGAACCCAGAGAACCAGGGGAATGTAGAGGGAACCCAGAGAACCAGGGGAATGTAGAGAGAACTAGAGAACCAGGGGGATGTAGAGAGAACCCAGAGAACCAGGGGAATGTAGATGGAACCCAGAGAACCAGGGGAATGTAGAGAGAACCCAGAGAACCAGGGGAATGTAGAGAGAACCTAGAGAACCAGGGGAATGTAGAGGGAACCCAGAGAACCAGGGGAATGTAGAGGGAACCCAGAGAACCAGGGGAATGTAGAGAGAACCCAGAGAACCAGGGGAATGTAGAGGGAACCCAGAGAACCAGGGGAATGTAGAGGGAACCCAGAGAACCAGGGGAATGTAGAGAGAACCCAGAGAACCAGGGGAATGTAGAGAGAACCCAGAGAACCAGGGGAATGTAGAGAGAACCTAGAGAACCAGGGGAATGTAGAGAGAACCCAGAGAACCAGGGGAATGTAGAGAGGACCCAGAGAACCAGGGGAATGTAGAGAGGACCCAGAGAACCAGGGGAATGTAGAGAGGACCCAGAGAACCAGGGGAATGTAGAGAGAACCAGGGGAATGTAGAGAGAACCCAGAGAACCAGGGGAATGTAGAGGGAACCCAGAGAACCAGGGGAATGTAGAGGGAACCCAGAGAACCAGGGGAATGTAGAGAGAACCAGGGGAATGTAGAGAGAACCCAGAGAACCAGGGGAATGTAGAGAGAACCAGGGGAACCAGGGGAATGTAGAGAGAACCAGGGGAATGTAGAGAGAACCCAGAGAACCAGGGGAATGTAGAGAGAACCAGGGGAACCAGGGGAATGTAGAGAGAACCAGGGGAATGTACAGAGAACCAGAGAACCAGGGGAATGTAGAGAGAACCCAGAGAACCAGGGGAATGTAGAGAGAACCCAGAGAACCAGGGGAATGTAGAGGGAACCCAGAGAACCAGGGGAATGTAGAGGGAACCCAGAGAACCAGGGGAATGTAGAGAGAACCCAGAGAACCAGGGGAATGTAGAGAGAACCAGGGGAATGTAGAGACACCCAGAGAACCAGGGGAATGTAGAGAGAACTCAGAGAACCAGGGGAATGTAGAGAGAACCCAGAGAACCAGGGAAATGTAGAGAGAACCCAGAGAACCAGGGGAATGTAGAGAGAACTAGAGAACCAGGGGAATGTAGAGAGAACTAGGGGAATGTAGAGAGAACCAGGGGAATGTAGAGAGAACCCAGAGAACCAGGGGAATGTAGAGAGAACCCAGAGAACCAGAGAACCAGGGGAATGTAGAGAGAACCAGGGGAATGTAGAGAAAACCAGGAGAATGTAGAGAGAACCCGGAGAACCAGGAGAACCAGGGTAATGTAGAGAGAACCAGGAGAACCAGGGGAATGTAGAGAGAACCCAGGGAACCAGGAGAACCAGGGTAATGTAGAGAGAACCCGGAGGGATGTAGAGAGAACCCAGAGAACCAGGGGAATGTAGAGAGAACCGAGGGGATGTAGAGAGAACCAGAGAACCAGGGGAATGTAGAGAGAACCAGAGAACCAGGGGAATGTAGAGAGAACCCAGAAAACCAGGGGAATGTAGAGAGAACCGAGGGGATGTAGAGAGAACCAGAGAACCAGGGGTATGTAGAGAGAACCGAGGGGATGTAGAGAGAACCAGAGAACCAGGGGAATGTAGAGAGAACCAGAGAACCAGGGGAATGTAGAGAGAACCCAGAAAACCAGGGGAATGTAGAGAGAACCGAGGGGATGTAGAGAGAACCAGAGAACCAGGGGTATGTAGAGAGAACTAGAGAACCAGGCTTTGTATCTTTATTTGGGTTCTATATGAGCCTCGGTCTAGTTTGATCCCTGTGCTTTGGGAGGAATGGGATTCTACACTATAGAGGCTAGTACATTTTATGGCCAACTAACATTTTGTTGGTTTGTTTGTTTCTGTGGTTTTGGTGTCTGTCTTTTCTAATCTCCTGTCTTTAATTGTGTTGAAATGGTGATTGGAGATATTTTGTACCCAGGCCAGATGAACCTCTGGAAATGTGGGTGGGTGGGTCTTTTAAATGCTCCACACATTACGCCCCGTACCATTATCTCGTGACAGGCTATGTACCCAGGCTTTAATGTGGCGGAACACAATGGGAATATCATGTATTTCTATGGAAATCATGGACAAGCAATCCATTTATGGGGAGGTCCTCCTGGAAGAAGAAAAAAAAGCGATTTAATGAATAGAATTTAAATGTTTTGCTGTTTAGTGATTCCCTCTTTATTTGGTAATTCTCTGTTTCACATTATACATGTATAATACCTCAATTGGTCATTATCTACGTGTCACATTGTGAATTGTATAACAGCTCAATTTAAGTCTTCATTAACAAAGTTGTCGTGATACACACAACATGGTGTGAATGTACGAATTATCTAACAAGTAGACAACAGAACAATCCCTGACAAAGCAGCGTCAGATTCAGTCGCATTACTTTGTATCTACCGCCATCTAGTGGAAGTATTGCAGTACTACCTGAGGTTGCAGATGACTTGTTGATATAATTCAGTATAATTAATTTAAAAAAGAAAAGGGAATTTAAAACCCTGTGTTTGTTATTGTTTTGTGTTCATCTGTATGTGCGTGATGTTTTTTTATTACAATTTTATAGAAGAAAATATGGATTTTTGTTTCACATTTGAATTTGTATCCTTCAAAATGGACGGAACACAGCGAGCGAACCTATCCATCACAGACTTTTCATTCTGAATCTACAAAAAACGTGATCTGAACTGTCAATGTTATTTGTAATGTTAAATGTAACTACAGGAAGTTTAGAGAGAATCAGTTGCTCTGTAATGTAACAGGCTAAGTGCGCTCGTAATAAAGTAACTATGGTAATCACGTGAACTGGGTATGCTTTCCTATTGGTCTGTTTATAGTAAACGTTTTGTGCTCTCTCATTAGTTTCAGCAGGTGTGACGAGAATGCACCTTCACCTGTTTTCCTACAAAATGGTGGTGCATTTCCTAATCAATAACAATCCTTACGTCTGGGAGAAAAGAAAAGCTGGGACTCATCCAATCGACAGAGCTGCTACTGTCTCCTAGTTCCCCACCAGACCTAGCAGGCCAACCAACTTCCAGTCACAGTTGGCAAATCCTTTCTTCAGTCGCAATGTTTTTGTTAATGTGTTGTTAACTCTTGGCGTCTCAGCCTCCAAATACCCGCTCTACGGAACGCACTGTCAGGGCACCTCTTTAAGCCTATCAGATTCAGTGTGTTATTATGGGGCGTGACCGTGTGGCAACCTGGCCATACTCGTAAACATGCAGGTTTATAGACAGACCAAGCTGCAGATTAGGAGCAGACTGTGTCCTGTGCTCAAAACTGGCATCAGGCAGACACGTTGACAGTTAGAATGGCATCAGTATTATACATTCTATACATTAATTTATACTGGATTAAGGTTACGTTTTCATTAACTGTAATTTTGTCTGTTATGTTCCAACACTCCCGCCATCTTGTGCTAGTATTCATTATTTTCCGGTATTGGTTCCAATAGTTAAGAAAAAATCTAGTCTAAGTATCTTTTCTGACACAAATTGGAATAGATCAATATGTTGTGATATAAGACTTTGAAGTTGCAGACATTTTAAAATGTCTACATTGTTCAGTCCAGAATTGCTTTTTAATTAATGATATAATGCAATTATTTCCTAGTCCCACATCATTTACAGTTTCTATGCTTTTAGCTTTCCAAGTGGGCCAATTTATCCAAGGGTTAGGGCTATCCAAGTGTTAGGGCTATCCAAGGGTTAGGGCTATCCAAGGGTTAGGGCTATCCAAGGGTTAGGGCTATCCAAGGCTTAGGGCTATCCAAGGGTTAGGGCTATCCAAGGGTTAGGGCTATCCAAGGGTTAGGGCTCTCCAAGGGTTAGGGCTCTCCAAGGGTTAGGGCTATCTAAGGGTTAGGGCTATCCAAGGGTTAGAGCTATCCAAGGGTTAGAGCTATCCAAGGGTTAGGGCTATCCAAGGGTTAGGGCTATCCAACCAAGGGTTAGGGCTATCCAAGGGTTAGAGCTATCCAAGGGTTAGGGCTATCCAAGGGTTAGGGCTATCCAACCAAGGGTTAGGGCTATCCAAGGGTTAGGGCTATCCAAGGGTTAGGGCTATCCAAGGGTTAGGGCTATCCAAGGGTTAGGGCTATCCAAGGGTTAGGGCTATCCAACCAAGGGTTAGGGCTATCCAACCAAGGGTTAGGGCTATCCAACCAAGGGTTAGGGCTATCCAAGGGTTAGGGCTATCCAAGGGTTAGGGCTCTCCAAGGGTTAGGGCTCTCCAAGGGTTAGGGCTCTCCAACCAAGGTTTAGGGCTCTCCAACCAAGGGTTAGGGCTATCCAAGGGTTAGGGCTATCCAAGGGTTAGGGCTAGCCAAGGGTTAGGGCTAGCCAAGGGTTAGGGCTATCCAAGGGTTAGGGCTATCCAAGGGTTAGGGCTATCCAAGGGTTTGGGCTATCCAACCAAGGGTTAGGGCTATCCAAGGGTTAGAGCTATCCAAGGGTTAGGGCTATCCAAGGGTTAGGGCTATCCAACCAAGGGTTAGGGCTATCCAAGGATTGTTATCCAATGATTGTTCCATAAGGTTGGGTTGTTTAGGGACTGATATTTGTTCTTATATATTCTGTTTAATTTTCTTCCATATTGGTATAGTGTTCTTAAATATGAAGTTTTGACTTTGGGGGCGGGGTGGGGGGGATGAATAGTTATGCTCGCTCAAGTTTTCATTTTTTTTGTCTTATTTCTTGTTTTTTTCACAATTTGAAATATTTTGCATCTTCAAAGTGGTAGGCAGGTTGTATAAATCAAATGATACAATTTTAATTCTAGGTTGTAAGTCAACAAAATAGGAAAACTGCCAAGGGGGTGCGTACTTTCATAAGCCACTGTATGCACGCCCCACTTTTCAGTTGAATTTAAATGTTTTATTTATTTATTTTTTCATTTTTTTTCATTTCACTTCACCAATTTGGACTATTTTGTGTATGTCCATTGCATGAAATCCAAATAAAAATCAATTTAAATTACAGGTTGTAATGCTACAAAATAGGAAAAATGCCAAGGGGGATGAATACTTTTGCAAGGCACTGTTAGTATCACAACACAATAATGACCTTGTTGACACAATGGGTGTATTCATTAGACCAAGACCGTATCAAACAGTTACAAAACATTTTGCAACGGAAACAGTTTACTTCAAAGGCAGATCACTCCCCCGTTAATTCTGCTCGCTTCTGTTTGGTTCTGTTTGGTTCTGTTTGGTTCTGCTCACTTCTGTTTGGTTCTGTTTGGTTCTGCTCGCTTCTGTTTGGTTCTGTTTGGTTCTACTCGGTTCTCTTTGGTTCTGCTCACTTCTGTTTGGTTCTGTTTGGTTCTGCTCGGTTCTGTTTGGTTCTGTTTGGTTCTGTTTGTTCTGTTTGGTTCTGTTTGGTTCTGTTTGGTTACTAGTAAATACTCCCAAGTTGTAGGCCTACTCCAGATACTTTAAAACTAGCCTGTCCCTCTTCCAGTGTGCTGTAAGCTGTTTAATATCAGCCAATAAAACACTGATGTACAGCTCCATCTCCAATGACTGGTCCTGTAATGAATTCTCATGGACTTGAAGGTAATTGCTTATTGATTGAGCGTACAGAGCCTGCTGTAACAAGGCTTGAAATAGAAGTGTAGAAGTCCAAGTTGCAAAATAAGATGTGTTCAAAAAAGTTTGTCCTCACATATGGACTTTATCATTGACTCGTTTGAGAACTGTTAGCCAATTGTCCTCTCACAGGATAATTATTGTCACTCAGGGCAGTTTAGAGGTAGTTCCCTCCACTAGGCTACTGTTCAGTTTTGTAGTCTAGCTTCCTACCGGCTTCCGGTCCCTGCTGCACTGTCTACTGATTGTGACTTTAAGTCCTGTTACCATCCTATTCATTCTAAAGGCCGTTTCCAAACTCTTACATAACAGACACTATTTGATATATAAAAGGACCTTTAAAAAGAAAAAGTTGACCATCCATCATTTGTACAACTCTTAAGTAAATCTTTATTATTTCAGTATCTCAAAAAATACTGTCTCAAGGAAACACTTGGTATCTCTGTTCTACCAGTGGCGTGCCGTGGGCCTGGGGCCTAGGCCTTCAGTGAGGTACTACACAGTCCCACCCGAATTAATCCACCTCTTATTATCATCAATTATGCCATGGCTCTAGACACTATACATTTAGACAGAAACGCAGTATAACCAGGCGTTGCGTCACCTTGAAATTGACAAATTGAAATTTTTGGGTAAACAGTGTTTAACAGACAACTCAAGTTTGCAAAGCCAGTGTGGCTCCAAACACCAAATCGATCACTTGCAAATAATAGGCATTCCCAGCAGTACAGTTTGCAGTGCTTCTCGGAGCCTTTGAGCCATTGACAGCGCTCGTAGTTGAAACTTTGAAAGTGGCGAGCGAACGAACCCCTTTCCCGCCTGTGACAGGCTTTGTGGCGTCGGGCGACCTCTCCTTACAATGTCTAACTTTTCTTGAAAAGTTCGTCTTGAGAATGGCGTTATAATTATATCCTCGACGAAATCGATATCTTCTCCTCCTTCCGCCATTGTGGGTTCAAAAAACAGCTTAGTAGAGTTTCCTAGATCTGCATAGACCTGCCCATAGGACCTGCCTCTCAATATTGGTAATCCAATCAAAAGACGTGGACGCCCTAGGCCTGCTAGCTGGCTCCTGTGTAACACTGGAGCCAGCCAGCAGGCGTACAATAGCCAACTCTAAAGCTGATTGGTTGACACAAAATTTTAATTTCCATTCACTTTAAGCTACAAGCGCCCGCACTGTTGATTCTGAAGGCCTGAGAGCAGATTTTAGACCCCTGGCAACACATGATGGCTGAATATGATTGGATAAAAGATCTAACATAAAGACCAGCCCTCCAAATCTCAACCTGGGGCTGGAAGCAGTGCAACCAAGAGGAAAGCTATGAAATGAAGAGTATAACTCTTACTCTGGGGAATAATTTAATACATATTTGTGGGAAAATATATAAAAAAAAAAATTATATTCTGATGATGTTTAGGCCAGCAGAGAAGGCCTTGCAGGCCCTGACGGCCCACCACTGTGTTCTACCTATCCTCCTCATGGACAGAGGAGTGGTTAGAACCTATCCTCCTCATGGACAGAGGAGTGGTTAGAACCTATCTTCCTCATGGACAGAGGAGTGGTTATTACCTATTACCTACCTAAGTTTTATTGGTATGTAACTGTTATGAGAGTTTTATTGTCAATTTTGTATTTGTATTTAAACATCCCTTTAAACATGCACATGACACTGCAACAAAATTTCCCCATGGGGACAATAAAGTCAGTAAGTAAATTAAGCATATAATACACTACAGTTCTACCCTGTTACCAGCCAGGTCAGCTGTGATACAAGTCAGTATTCGACGTCCGTCCATGTCTGAGGAAGAAAAGAAAAAAACACGCCACAACTCACGTGACGTTTGAGAAACATGGATGCAAGTCTAATTGTGACGTGAGACTGTGAGAGCTAGTTGACTTTTACAGCTACAGTAGCATAACACATTGTTGACAGTACAGTCGATATGTAGCATTATAAGAGTCGATATGTAGCATTATAAGCCATATCAAAATGGCTCATTGATATCACTCACAGATGTGTGTAGCTTGACCAGTGCCCTGTTTTTTTTCCAATATTTTTCTACATTTGTTACAAATGTAAAAGCTTTTGTTACAAATGTAACAGCATCCTGAGGACACTGGACTTGTAACAACGATACAGATGTAACCACCGGTTGGGAACTACATCGACCGTTGCTCTGTTTGTTTTCATTGAGTCACTGGACACAGGGGTTGTGGCTCGTTAGCTCTGACAAAGACTTGCTCATGTATGTGTATCACGCTGGACTCAGTGTATAATTGTACCAGTTATACATTCCAGGTGACTACCTCATGAAGCTGGTTGAGAGAATTTCCAAGAGTGTGCAAAGCTGTCATCAAGGCAAAAGGGTGGCTACTTTGAAGAATCTAAAATATATTTTGATTTGTTTTACACTTTTTTAGTTACTACAATATTCCATGTGTGTTATTTCATAGTTTTGATGTCTTCACTATTATTCTACATTATATAAAATAGTAAAAAATAAAGAAAAACCCTTGAATGAGTAGGTGTGTCCAAACATATGACTGGTACTGTATGTCATAAGTGTTTGTATCAGGTTTAGAGATAGATCACTCTCTCATATTTGGCAAAGTCACTTTTTCCCCAGATCTAAAGTGTTTTGGTGTTGATTTATAACTAAGGGCAGATCAACCAATCCTAGGGTTATATTTCTCATGTGGCTTATAAACTGTTCGGTGTTCATTGTTTTTAAGGAAACAGGAGGACGTGTTGCCCGTCAGGTTGAGAGTATAGTATAGGGTAGGCAACCAGGAACAGGAGGACGTGTTGCCCGTCAGGTTGAGAGTATAGTATAGGGTAGGCAACCAGGAACAGGAGGACGTGTTGCCCGTCAGGTTGAGAGTATAGTATAGGGTAGGCAACCAGGAACAGGAGGACGTGTTGCCCGTCAGGTTGAGAGTATAGTATAGGGTAGGCAACCAGGAACAGGAGGACGTGTTGCCCGTCAGGTTGAGAGTATAGTATAGGGTAGGCAACCAGGAACAGGAGGACGTGTTGCCCGTCAGGTTGAGAGTATAGTATAGGGTAGGCAACCATGAACAGGAGGACGTGTTGCCCGTCAGGTTGAGAGTATAGTATAGGGTAGGCAACCAGGAACAGGAGGACGTGTTGCCCGTCAGGTTGAGAGTATAGTATAGGGTAGGCAACCATGAACAGGAGGACGTGTTGCCCGTCAGGTTGAGAGTATAGTATAGGGTAGGCAACCAGGAACCAAGAGGACGTGTTGCCCGTCAGGTTGAGAGTATAGTATAGGGTAGGCAACCATGAACAGGAGGACGTGTTGCCCGTCAGGTTGAGAGTATAGTATAGGGTAGGCAACCAGGAACAGGAGGACGTGTTGCCCGTCAGGTTGAGAGTATAGTATAGGGTAGGCAACCATGAACAGGAGGACGTGTTGCCCGTCAGGTTGAGAGTATAGTATAGGGTAGGCAACCATGAACAGGAGGA
>NC_092095.1:7553515-7596015 GCF_045679555.1 Salvelinus alpinus
TATATAGTCCATATGAATAGAGTCCATATGTATAGAGTCCATATGAATAGAGTCCATATGAATAGAGTCCATATGTATGGAGTCCATATGAATAGAGTCCATATGTATAGAGTCCATATGAATAGAGTCCATATGAATAGAGTCCATATGAATAGAGTCCATATGCATAGAGTCCATATGTATAGAGTCCAAGTATAGAGTCCATATGAATAGAGTCCATATGAATAGAGTCCATATGAATAGAGTCCATATGAATAGAGTCCATATGAATAGAGTCCATATGAATAGAGTCCATATGAATAGAGTCCATACGAATAGTATAGAGTCCATATGTATAGAGTCCATATGAATAGAGTCCATATGAATAGAGTCCATATGAATAGAGTCCATATGAATAGATTCCATATGAATAGAGTCCATATGAATAGAGTCCATATGAATAGAGTCCATACGAATAGTATAGAGTCCATATGTATAGAGTCCATATGAATAGAGTCCATATGAATAGAGTCCATATGAATAGAGTCCATATGAATAGAGTCCATATGAATAGAGTCCATATGTATAGAGTCCATATGAATAGAGTCCATATGAATAGTGTCCATATGTATAGAGTCCATATGAATAGAGTCCATATGAATAGAGTCCATATGAATAGAGTCCATATGAATAGAGTCCATATGAATAGAGTCCATACGAATAGTATAGAGTCCATATGTATAGAGTCCATATGAATAGAGTCCATATGAATAGAGTCCATATGAATAGAGTCCATATGAATAGTATAGAGTCCATATGAATAGAGTCCATATGTATAGAGTCCATATGAATAGAGTCCAAATGAATAGTGTCCATATGTATAGAGTCCATATGAATAGAGTCCATATGAATAGAGTCCATATGAATAGAGTCCATATGAATAGTATAGAGTCCATATGTATAGAGTCCATATGAATAGAGTCCATATGAATAGAGTCCATATGAATAGAGTCCATATGAATAGAGTCCATATGTATAGAGTCCATATGAATAGAGTCCATATGTATAGAGTCCATATGTATAGAGTCCATATGAATAGAGTCCATATGTATATAGTCCATATGAATAGAGTCCATATGTATAGAGTCCATATGAATAGAGTCCATATGAATAGAGTCCATATGTATGGAGTCCATATGAATAGAGTCCATATGTATAGAGTCCATATGAATAGAGTCCATATGAATAGAGTCCATATGAATAGAGTCCATACGAATAGTATAGAGTCCATATGTATAGAGTCCATATGAATAGAGTCCATATGAATAGAGTCCATATGAATAGAGTCCATATGAATAGTATAGAGTCCATATGAATAGAGTCCATATGTATAGAGTCCATATGAATAGAGTCCAAATGAATAGTGTCCATATGTATAGAGTCCATATGAATAGAGTCCATATGAATAGAGTCCATATGAATAGAGTCCATAGGAATAGTATAGAGTCCATATGTATAGAGTCCATATGAATAGAGTCCATATGAATAGAGTCCATATGAATAGAGTCCATATGAATAGAGTCCATATGAATAGAGTCCATATGTATAGAGTCCATATGAATAGAGTCCATATGTATAGAGTCCATATGTATAGAGTCCATATGAATAGAGTCCATATGTATAGAGTCCATATGAATAGAGTCCATATGAATATAGTCCATATGTATAGAGTCCATATGAATAGAGTCCATATGTATAGAGTCCATATGAATAGAGTCCATATGAATAGAGTCCATATGTATAGAGTCCATATGAATAGAGTCCATATGTATAGAGTCCATATGTATAGAGTCCATATGATTAGAGTCCATATGAATAGAGTCCATATGAATAGTCCATATGTATAGAGTCCATATGAATAGAGTCCATATGAATAGATTCCATATGAATAGAGTCCATATGTATAGAGTCCATATGTATAGAGTCCATATGAATAGAGTCCATACGAATAGTATTGAGTCCATATGAATAGAGTCCATTTGTATAGAGTCCATATGAATAGATTCCATATGTATAGAGTCCATATGAATAGAGTCCATATGTATAGAGTCCATATGAATAGAGTCCATATGTATAGAGTCCATATGAATAGAGTCCATATGAATAGAGTCCATATGAATAGAGTCCATATGAATAGAGTCCATATGAATAGAGTCCATATGAATAGAGTCCATATGAATAGAGTCCATATGAATAGAGTCCATACGAATAGTATAGAGTCCATATGTATAGAGTCCATATGAATAGAGTTCATATGAATAGAGTCCATATGAATAGAGTCCATATGAATAGATTCCATATGAATAGAGTCCATATGTATAGAGTCCATATGTATAGAGTCCATATGAATAGAGTCCATATGAATAGAGTCCATATGAATAGAGTCCATACGAATAGTATAGAGTCCATATGTATAGAGTCCATATGAATAGAGTCCATATGAATAGAGTCCATATGAATAGAGTCCATATGAATAGTATAGAGTCCATATGAATAGAGTCCATATGTATAGAGTCCATATGAATAGAGTCCAAATGAATAGTGTCCATATGTATAGAGTCCATATGAATAGAGTCCATATGAATAGAGTCCATATGAATAGAGTCCATATGAATAGTATAGAGTCCATATGTATAGAGTCCATATGAATAGAGTCCATATGAATAGAGTCCATATGAATAGAGTCCATATGAATAGAGTCCATATGAATAGAGTCCATATGAATAGAGTCCATATGAATAGAGTCCATATGAATAGAGTCCATATGAATAGAGTCCATATGAATAGAGTCCATACGAATAGTATAGAGTCCATATGTATAGAGTCCATATGAATAGAGTCCATATGAATAGAGTCCATATGAATATAGTCCATATGAATAGATTCCATATGAATAGAGTCCATATGAATAGAGTCCATATGAATAGAGTCCATACGAATAGTATAGAGTCCATATGTATAGAGTCCATATGAATAGAGTCCATATGAATAGAGTCCATATGAATAGAGTCCATATGAATAGAGTCCATATGAATAGAGTCCATATGTATAGAGTCCATATGAATAGAGTCCATATGAATAGTGTCCATATGTATAGAGTCCATATGAATAGAGTCCATATGAATAGAGTCCATATGAATAGAGTCCATATGAATAGAGTCCATATGAATAGAGTCCATACGAATAGTATAGAGTCCATATGTATAGAGTCCATATGAATAGAGTCCATATGAATAGAGTCCATATGAATAGAGTCCATATGAATAGTATAGAGTCCATATGAATAGAGTCCATATGTATAGAGTCCATATGAATAGAGTCCAAATGAATAGTGTCCATATGTATAGAGTCCATATGAATAGAGTCCATATGAATAGAGTCCATATGAATAGAGTCCATATGAATAGTATAGAGTCCATATGTATAGAGTCAGTATGAATAGAGTCCATATGAATAGAGTCCATATGAATAGAGTCCATATGAATAGAGTCCATATGAATAGAGTCCATATGTATAGAGTCCATATGAATAGAGTCCATATGAATAGAGTCCATATGAATAGAGTCCATATGAATAGAGTCCATATGAATAGAGTCCATACGAATAGTATAGAGTCCATATGTATAGAGTCCATATGAAAAGAGTCCATATGAATAGAGTCCATATGAATAGAGTCCATATGAATAGTATAGAGTCCATATGAATAGAGTCCATATGTATAGAGTCCATATGAATAGAGTCCAAATGAATAGTGTCCATATGTATAGAGTCCATATGAATAGAGTCCATATGAATAGAGTCCATATGAATAGAGTCCATATGAATAGTATAGAGTCCATATGTATAGAGTCCATATGAATAGAGTCCATATGAATAGAGTCCATATGAATAGAGTCCATATGAATAGAGTCCATATGAATAGAGTCCATATGAATAGAGTCCATATGAATAGAGTCCATATGAATAGAGTCCATATGAATAGAGTCCATACGAATAGTATAGAGTCCATATGTATAGAGTCCATATGAATAGAGTCCATATGAATAGAGTCCATATGAATATAGTCCATATGAATAGATTCCATATGAATAGAGTCCATATGAATAGAGTCCATATGAATAGAGTCCATACGAATAGTATAGAGTCCATATGTATAGAGTCCATATGAATAGAGTCCATATGAATAGAGTCCATATGAATAGAGTCCATATGAATAGAGTCCATATGAATAGAGTCCATATGTATAGAGTCCATATGAATAGAGTCCATATGAATAGTGTCCATATGTATAGAGTCCATATGAATAGAGTCCATATGAATAGAGTCCATATGAATAGAGTCCATATGAATAGAGTCCATATGAATAGAGTCCATACGAATAGTATAGAGTCCATATGTATAGAGTCCATATGAATAGAGTCCATATGAATAGAGTCCATATGAATAGAGTCCATATGAATAGTATAGAGTCCATATGAATAGAGTCCATATGTATAGAGTCCATATGAATAGAGTCCAAATGAATAGTGTCCATATGTATAGAGTCCATATGAATAGAGTCCATATGAATAGAGTCCATATGAATAGAGTCCATATGAATAGTATAGAGTCCATATGTATAGAGTCCATATGAATAGAGTCCATATGAATAGAGTCCATATGAATAGAGTCCATATGAATAGAGTCCATATGAATAGAGTCCATATGTATAGAGTCCATATGAATAGAGTCCATATGTATAGAGTCCATATGTATAGAGTCCATATGAATAGAGTCCATATGTATAGAGTCCATATGAATAGAGTCCATATGTATAGAGTCCATATGAATAGAGTCCATATGAATAGAGTCCATATGTATGGAGTCCATATGAATAGAGTCCATATGAATAGAGTCCATATGAATAGAGTCCATATGAATAGAGTCCATACGAATAGTATAGAGTCCATATGTATAGAGTCCATATGAATAGAGTCCATATGAATAGAGTCCATATGAATAGAGTCCATATGAATAGTATAGAGTCCATATGAATAGAGTCCATATGTATAGAGTCCATATGAATAGAGTCCAAATGAATAGTGTCCATATGTATAGAGTCCATATGAATAGAGTCCATATGAATAGAGTCCATATGAATAGAGTCCATATGAATAGTATAGAGTCCATATGTATAGAGTCCATATGAATAGAGTCCATATGAATAGAGTCCATATGAATAGAGTCCATATGAATAGAGTCCATATGTATAGAGTCCATATGAATAGAGTCCATATGTATAGAGTCCAAATGTATAGAGTCCATATGAATAGAGTCCATATGTATAGAGTCCATATGAATAGAGTCCATATGTATAGAGTCCATATGAATAGAGTCCATATGAATAGAGTCCATATGTATGGAGTCCATATGAATAGAGTCCATATGTATAGAGTCCATATGAATAGAGTCCATATGAATAGAGTCCATATGAATAGAGTCCATACGAATAGTATAGAGTCCATATGTATAGAGTCCATATGAATAGAGTCCATATGAATAGAGTCCATATGAATAGAGTCCATATGAATAGTATAGAGTCCATATGAATAGAGTCCATATGTATAGAGTCCATATGAATAGAGTCCAAATGAATAGTGTCCATATGTATAGAGTCCATATGAATAGAGTCCATATGAATAGAGTCCATATGAATAGAGTCCATAGGAATAGTATAGAGTCCATATGTATAGAGTCCATATGAATAGAGTCCATATGAATAGAGTCCATATGAATAGAGTCCATATGAATAGAGTCCATATGAATAGAGTCCATATGTATAGAGTCCATATGAATAGAGTCCATATGTATAGAGTCCATATGTATAGAGTCCATATGAATAGAGTCCATATGTATAGAGTCCATATGAATAGAGTCCATATGTATAGAGTCCATATGAATAGAGTCCATATGAATAGAGTCCATATGTATAGAGTCCATATGAATAGAGTCCATATGTATAGAGTCCATATGTATAGAGTCCATTTGAATAGAGTCCATATGTATAGAGTCCATATGAATAGAGTCCATATGTATAGAGTCCATATGAATAGAGTCCATATGAATAGAGCCCATATGAATAGAGTCCATATGAATAGAGTCCATATGTATAGAGTCCATATGAATAGAGTCCATATGAATAGAGTCCATATGAATAGAGTCCATATGAATAGTATAGAGTCCATATGAATAGAGTCCATATGAATAGAGTCCATATGAATAGAGTCCATATGAATAGAGTCCATATGAATAGAGTCCATTGCTAAATGCAGGGCCAGCCCTAGCCTTTTGGAGTCCCCTTTTTTATGGTGGAAAGAAACATTTAAATTTTAAACTACATTTTCTGCAATTCTGCAACATATTTCAACTGTGCGTAGAGAAGTTGAGCAATTTTATAAAACACTTCATTCAATTCTACTCATTTTGTCATGTTAATGATATCTGAGTGAAAATGACGAAAACAAATCAATGTGGGCCACTTGGAGGTCAATGCTCTTAGGCACATGCCCTGCGTGCCAGGACGGTATTCAACCATAAGTTGCCTTATGATTAACGAGACGTGGTGTGATCATAACAACATACAGGAACTCAAGTCCTTCTGTTCACCTGACAATTCCTCACAATCAAATGTCGACCGTATTATCTACCAAGAGAATTCTCTTCGATTATAATCACAGCCACATTTATTCACCCCCCCAAGCAGACATATCGATGGCCCTGAACGAACTTTATTTGACTCTATGTAAACTGGAAACCACATATCCTGAGGCTGCATTCATTGTAGCTGGGGATTTTAACAAGGCTAATCTGAAAACAAAACTCCCTAAATTCTATCAGCATATCGATTGTGCTACCAGGGCTGGTAAAACCCTGGATCATTGTTATTCTAACTTCCGCGACGCATATAAGGCCCTCCCCCGCCCTCCTTTCGGAAAAGCTGACCACGACTCCAAGTTGTTGCTTCCAGCCTACAAACAGAAACTTAAACAGGAAGCGCCCGCGCACAGGTCTGTTCAACGCTGGTCAATCGGATTCCACGCTTCAAGATTGCTTCGATCACGTGGACTGGGATATGTTCCGCATTGCGTCAAACAACAACATTGACGAATACGCTGATTCGGTGAGCGAGTTCATTAGCAAGTGCATTGGCGATCTCGTACCCACAACAACTATTAAAACATTCCCCAACCAGAAACCGTGGATTGATGGCAACATTCGCGCAAAACTTAAAGCGCGAACCACTGCTTTTAATTAACCAGGGCAAGGTGACCGGAAACATGACCGAATACAAACAGTGTAGCTATCAAACAAGCTAAGCGTCAGTATAGAGACAAAGTAGATTCACAATTCAACAGCTCAGACATAAGAGGTATGTGGCAGGGTCTACAGTCAATCACGGATTACAAAAAGAAAACCAGCCCCGTCGCGGACCAGGATGTCTTGCTCCCAGAGAGACTAAGCAACTTCTTTGTGCACTTTGAGGACAATACAGTGCCACTGACACGGCCCGCTACCAAAACCTGCGGACTCTCCTTCACTGCAGCCGAAGTGAGTAAAAGATTTAAAAGTGTTAACCCTCGCAAGGCTGCAGGCCCAGACGGCATCCCCAGCCGCGTCCTCAGAGAATGCGCAGACCAGCTGGCTGGTGTGTTTACGGACATATTCAATCAATCCTTATCCCAGTCTGCTGTTCCCACATGCTTCAAGAGGGCCACCATTGTTCCAGTTCCCAAGAAAGCTAAGGTAACTGAGCTAAACAACTACCGCCCCGTAGCACTCACTTCCGTCATCATGAAGTGCTTTGAGAGACTAGTCAAGGACCATATCACCTCCACCCTACCTGACACCCTAGACCCACTCCAATTTGCTTACCGCCCCAATAGGTCCACAGACGACGCAATCGCAACCACACTGCACACTGCCCGAACCCATCTGGACAAGAGGAATACCTATGTGAGAATGCTCTTCATCGGCTACAGCTCAGCATTTAACACCATAGTACCCTCCAAACTCGTCATCAAGCTCGAGACCCTGGGTCTCGACCCCGCCCTGTGCAACTGGGTACTGGTCTTCCTGACGGGCCGCCCCCAGGTGGTGAGGGTAGGTAACAACATCTCCACCCCGCTGATCCTCAACACTGGGGCCACACAAGGGTGCATTCTGAGCCCTCTCCTGTACTCCCTGTTCACCCACGACTGCGTGGCCATGCACGCCTCCAACTCAATCATCAAGTTTGCAGACGACACTACAGTGGTAGGCTTGATTACCAACAACGACGAGACGGCCTACAGGGACGAGGTGAGGGCCCTCGGAGTGTGGTGTCAGGAAAATAACCTCACACTCAATGTCAACAAAACAAAGGAGATGATCGTGGACTTCAGGAAACAGCAGAGGGAGCACCACCCCTATCCACATCGACGGGACAGTAGTGGAGAAGGTAGAAAGTTTTAGGTTCCTCGGTGTACACATCACGCACAAACAGAATTGGTCCACCCACACAGACAGCGTTGTGAAGAAGGCGCAGGGTTTGGTATGGCCTCTTCAACCTCAGGAGGCCGAAGAAATTCGGCTTGTCAACAAAAGCACTCACAAACTTCTACAGATGCACAATCGAGAGCATCCTGTCGGGCTGTATCACCGCCTGGTACGGCAACTGCTCCGCCCACAACCGTAAGGCTCTCCAGAAGGTAGTGAGGTCTGCACAGCGCATCACCGGGGGCAAACTACCTGCCCTCCAGGACACCTACACCACCCGATGTCACAGGAAGGCCATAAAGATCATCAAGGACAACAACCACCCGAGCCACTGCCTGTTCACCCCGCTATCATCCAGAAGGCGAGGTCAGTACAGGTGCATCAAAGCAGGGACCGAGAGACTTAAAAACAGCTTCTACCTCAAGGCCATCAGACTGTTAAACAGCCACCTCTAACATTGAGTGGCTGCTGCCATACATGTAGAAAATGTATCGCTAGCCACTTTAAACAATGCCACTTATATAATGTTTACATACCCTACATTACTCATCTCATATGTATAGACTGTACACTATACCATCTACTGCATCTTGCCTATGCTGTTCTTTACTATCACTCATTCATATATCTTTATGTACATATTCTTCATCCCTTTACACTTGTGTGTATAAGGTAGTTGTTGTGAAATTGTTAGGTTAGATTACTCGTTGGTTATTACTGCATTGTCGGAACTAGAAGCACAAGCATTTCACTACACTCGCATTAACATCTGCTAACCATGTGTATGTGATTTGAGTTGAGACCAGTGATGTAGCGATAAACAACCTATTACATTTTTACAAGGCACAATTAGAACACAGAGAGGCAGACACGATTAGAACACAGAGAGGCAGGCACGATTAGAACACAGAGAGGCAGGCACGATTAGAACACAGAGAGGCAGGCACGATTAGAACACAGAGAGGCAGGCACAATTAGAACACAGAGAGGCAGGCACAATTAGAACACAGAGAGGCAGGCACAATTAGAACACAGAGAGGCAGGCATGATTAGAATACACAGAGGCAGGCACGATTAGAACAACGAGAGGCAGGCACGATTAGAACACAGAGAGGCAGGCACGATTAGAACACAGATCCAATATATTAGTATTCTGTGCATTGATCAACGCTGGCATTGTTTGTTAAACAATAATGAACTAATTCCAAAGGTGAATAAACAGTGTTTATGCGTTCCACTACATCCCTGGATGAGATCCCGACTGAGTTCCAAAACTGTCGTGGGCCACCTAGCGGCTGAGGGACCTAAGCCACCTCTTATGTCGCTTACACCTGGAGCTGGCCCTGGATAAATGGGTAAATGTTTGGTGTAGCAATGGTAAGTAGTGCTTGTGTTTGGTCAAGTTTGGTTAGTATTAGGTGGGGTTTGGTATGGTCAGGTTTGGTTTGGTTAGTATTAGGTCAGATTTGGTTACTGTATGGTCAGGTTTGGCTAGTACTAGGTCAGGTTTGGTTAGCATTAGGTCAGGTTTCATTAGTATTAGGACAGGTTTGGTTAGTGTTAGGGCAGGTTTGGTTAGTTTTAGGGCAGGTTTGGTTAGTGTATGGTCAGGTTTGGTTAGAGTATGGTCAGGTTTGGTTGGTATTAGGTCAGGTTTAGTTAGTATTAGGTGGGGTTTGGTTAGTAATGGTCAGGTTTGGTTAGTATTAGGGCAGGTTTGTTAGTATTAGGACATGTTTGGTTAGTATTAGTACATTTTTGGGTAGTATTAGGTGGTGTTTGGTTAGTATTAGGACAGTTTTGGTTAGTATTATGGCATGTTTGGTTAGTATTGGGACAGGTTTGGTTAGTATTAGGGCACGTTTGGTTAGTATTAGGACATGTTTTGTTAGTATTAGGTGGTGTTTGGTTAGCATTAGGACAGGTTTGGTTAGTATTAGGACATGATTTGTTAATATTAGGTGGTGTTTGGTTAGCATTAGGACAGGTTTGTTAGTATAAGGTCAGGTTTGGTTAGTGTATGGTGAGGTTTGATTAGTATTAGGACAGGTTTCTTAGTATAAGGTCAGGTTTGGTTAGTATTAGGTGGTGTTTGGTTAGTATTAGGACAGGTTTGTTAGTATAAGGTCAGGTTTGGTTAGTATTAGGACAGGTTTCTTAGTATACGGTCAGGTTTGGTTAGTATTAGGTGGTGTTTGGTTAGTATTAGGACAGGTTTGTTAGTATAAGGTCAGGTTTGGTTAGTATTAGGTGGGGTTTGGTTAGTATTAGGACAGGTTTGTTAGTATAAGGTCAGGTTTGGTTAGTATTAGGTGGTGTTTGGTTAGAATTAAGACATGTTTGTTAGTATAAGGTCAGGTTTGGTTAGTGTATGGTGAGGTTTTATTAGTATTAGGACAGGTTTGTTAGTATAAGGTCAGGTTTGGTTAGTATTAGGTTGTGTTTGGTTAGTATTAGGACAGGTCTGTTAGTATAAGGTCAGGTTTGGTTAGTGTATGGTGTTGTTTGATTAGTATTAGGACAGGTTTCTTAGTATAAGGTCAGGTTTGGTTAGTATTAGGGGGTGTTTGGTTAGTATTAGGACAGGTTTGTTAGTATAAGGTCAGGTTTGGTTAGTATTAGGACAGGTTTCTTAGTATAAGGTCAGGTTAGGTTAGTATTAGGTGGTGTTTGGTTAGAATTAGGACATGTTTGTTAGTATACGGTCAGGTTTGGTTAGTGTATGGTGAGGTTTGATTAGTATTAGGACAGGTTTGTTAGTATAAGGTCAGGTTTGGTTAGTATTAGGTTGTGTTTGGTTAGTATTAGGACAGGTTTGTTAGTATAAGGTCAGGTTTGGTTAGTGTATGGTGAGGTTTGATTAGTATTAGGACAGGTTTCTTAGTATAAGGTCAGGTTTGGTTAGTATTAGGTGGTGTTTGGTTAGTATTAGGACAGGTTTGTTAGTATAAGGTCAGGTTTGGTTAGTATTAGGACATGGTTCTTAGTATAAGGTCAGGTTTGGTTAGTATTAGGTGGTGTTTGGTTAGTATTAGGACAGGTTTGTTAGTATAAGGTCAGGTTTGGTTAGTATTAGGTGGTGTTTGGTTAGAATTAGGACAGGTTTGGTAGTATAAGGTCAGGTTTGGTTAGTATTAGGTGGGGTTTGGTTAGTATTAGGACAGGTTTGTTAGTATAAGGTCAGGTTTGGTTAGTATTAGGTGGTGTTTGGTTAGTATTAGGACAGGTTTGTTAGTATAAGGTCAGGTTTGGTTAGTATTAGGTGGTGTTTGGTTAGAATTAGGACATGTTTGTTAGTATAAGGTCAGGTTTGGTTAGTATTAGGTGGTGTTTGGTTAGTATTAGGACAGGTTTGTTAGTATAAGGTCAGGTTTGGTTAGTATTAGGTCAGGGTTCGTATAACACCCTCTGTTAGACGAAACACTAGTGTACTATTTACTCTAACATAAAACCTGTGAGTTACTACTCTCCTGTAGAACTCTGCTGTAGAACTATCCTGTAATTTTATCCTGTAAAACTCTGCTGTAGAACTCATCCTGTAAAACTCTGCTGTAGAACTATCCTGTAAATTTATCCTGTAAAACTCTCCTGTAGAACTATCCTGTAAATCTATCCTGTGGACTCTCATGTAGAACTCTCCTGCAGAACTCTCATTTACATTTACATTTAAGTCATTTAGCAGACGCTCTTATCCAGAGCGACTTACAAATTGGTGCATTCACCTTATGACATCCAGTGGAACAGCCACTTTACAATAGTGCATCTAAATCTTTTAAGGGGGGGGGGGGGGTGAGAAGGATTACTTTATCCTATCCTAGGTATTCCTTAAAGAGGTGGGGTTTCAGGTGTCTCCGGAAGGTGGTGATTGACTCCGCTGTCCTGGCGTCGTGAGGGAGTTTGTTCCACCATTGGGGGGCCAGAGCAGCGAACAGTTTTGACTGGGCTGAGCGGGAACTGTACTTCCTCAGTGGTAGGGAGGCGAGCAGGCCAGAGGTGGATGAACGCAGTGCCCTTGTTTGGGTGTAGGGCCTGATCAGAGCCTGGAGGTACTGAGGTGCCGTTCCCCTCACAGCTCCGTAGGCAAGCACCATGGTCTTGTAGCGGATGCGAGCTTCAACTGAAAGCCAGTGGAGAGAGCGGAGGAGCGGGGTGACGTGAGAGAACTTGGGAAGGTTGAACACCAGACGGGCTGCGGCGTTCTGGATGAGTTGTAGGGGTTTAATGGCACAGGCAGGGAGCCCAGCCAACAGCGAGTTGCAGTAATCCAGACGGGAGATGACAAGTGCCTGGATTAGGACCTGCGCCGCTTCCTGTGTGAGGCAGGGTCGTGCTCTGCGGATGTTGTAGAGCATGAACCTACAGGAACGGGCCACCGCCTTGATGTTAGTTGAGAACGACAGGGTGTTGTCCAGGATCACGCCAAGGTTCTTAGCGCTCTGGGAGGAGGACACAATGGAGTTGTCAACCGTGATGGCGAGATCATGGAACGGGCAGTCCTTCCCCGGGAGGAAGAGCAGCTCCGTCTTGCCGAGGTTCAGCTTGAGGTGGTGATCCGTCATCCACACTGATATGTCTGCCAGACATGCAGAGATGCGATTCGCCACCTGGTCATCAGAAGGGGGAAAGGAGAAGATTAATTGTGTGTCGTCTGCATAGCAATGATAGGAGAGACCATGTGAGGTTATGACAGAGCCAACTGACTTGGTGTATAGCGAGAATAGGAGAGGGCCTAGAACAGAGCCCTGGGGGACACCAGTGGTGAGAGCACGTGGTGAGGAGACAGATTCTCGCCGCGCCACCTGGTAGGAGCGACCTGTCAGGTAGGACGCGATCCAAGCGTGGGCCGCGCCGGAGATGCCCAACTCGGAGAGGGTGGAGAGGAGGATCTGATGGTTCACAGTATCGAAGGCAGCCGATAGGTCTAGAAGGATGAGAGCAGAGGAGAGAGAGTTAGCTTTAGCAGTGCGGAGCGCCTCCGTGATACAGAGAAGAGCAGTCTCAGTTGAATGACTAGTCTTGAAACCTGACTGATTTGGATCAAGAAGGTCATTCTGAGAGAGATAGCGGGAGAGCTGGCCAAGGACGGCACGTTCAAGAGTTTTGGAGAGAAAAGAAAGAAGGGATACTGGTCTGTAGTTGTTGACATCGGAGGGATCGAGTGTAGGTTTTTTCAGAAGGGGTGCAACTCTCGCTCTCTTGAAGACGGAAGGGACGTAGCCAGCGGTCAGGGATGAGTTAATGAGCGAGGTGAGGTAAGGGAGAAGGTCTCCGGAAATGGTCTGGAGAAGAGAGGAGGGGATAGGGTCAAGCGGGCAGGTTGTTGGGCGGCCGGCCGTCACAAGACGCGAGATTTCATCTGGAGAGAGAGGGGAGAAAGAGGTCAGAGCACAGGGTAGGGCAGTGTGAGCAGAACCAGCGGTGTCGTTTGACTTAGCAAACGAGGATCGGATGTCGTCGACCTTCTTTTCAAAATGGTTGACGAAGTCATCTGCAGAGAGGGAGGAGGGGGGGAGGGGGAGGAGGATTCAGGAGGGAGGAGAAGGTGGCAAAGAGCTTCCTAGGGTTAGAGGCAGATGCTTGGAATTTAGAGTGGTAGAAAGTGGCTTTAGCAGCAGAGACAGAAGAGGAAAATGTAGAGAGGAGGGAGTGAAAGGATGCCAGGTCCGCAGGGAGGCGAGTTTTCCTCCATTTCCGCTCGGCTGCCCGGAGCCCTGTTCTGTGAGCTCGCAATGAGTCGTCGAGCCACGGAGCGGGAGGGGAGGACCGAGCCGGCCTGGAGGATAGGGGACAGAGAGAGTCAAAGGATGCAGAAAGGGAGGAGAGGAGGGTTGAGGAGGCAGAATCAGGAGATAGGTTGGAGAAGGTTTGAGCAGAGGGAAGAGATGATAGGATGGAAGAGGAGAGAGTAGCGGGGGAGAGAGAGCGAAGGTTGGGACGGCGCGATACCATCCGAGTAGGGGCAGTGTGGGAAGTGTTGGATGAGAGCGAGAGGGAAAAGGATACAAGGTAGTGGTCGGAGACTTGGAGGGGAGTTGCAATGAGGTTAGTGGAAGAACAGCATCTAGTAAAGATGAGGTCGAGCGTATTGCCTGCCTTGTGAGTAGGGGGGGAAGGTGAGAGGGTGAGGTCAAAAGAGGAGAGGAGTGGAAAGAAGGAGGCAGAGAGGAATGAGTCAAAGGTAGACGTGGGGAGGTTAAAGTCGCCCAGAACTGTGAGAGGTGAGCCGTCCTCAGGAAAGGAGCTTATCAAGGCATCAAGCTCATTGATGAACTCTCCGAGGGAACCTGGAGGGCGATAAATGATAAGGATGTTAAGCTTGAAAGGGCTGGTAACTGTGACAGCATGGAATTCAAAGGAGGCGATAGACAGATGGGTAAGGGGAGAAAGAGAGAATGACCACTTGGGAGAGATGAGGATCCCGGTGCCACCACCCCGCTGACCAGAAGCTCTCGGGGTGTGCGAGAACACGTGGGCGGACGAAGAGAGAGCAGTAGGAGTAGCAGTGTTATCTGTGGTGATCCATGTTTCCGTCAGTGCCAAGAAGTCGAGGGACTGGAGGGAGGCATAGGCTGAGATGAACTCTGCCTTGTTGGCCGCAGATCGGCAGTTCCAGAGGCTACCGGAGACCTGGAACTCCACGTGGGTCGTGCGCGCTGGGACCACCAGATTAGGGTGGCCGCGGCCACGCGGTGTGGAGCGTTTGTATGGTCTGTGCAGAGAGGAGAGAACAGGGATAGACAGACACATAGTTGACAGGCTACAGAAGAGGCTACGCTAATGCAAAGGAGATTGGAATGACAAGTGGACTACACGTGTCGAATGTTCAGAAAGTTAAGCTTACGTAGCAAGAATCTTATTGACTAAAATGATTAAAATGATACAGTACTGCTGAAGTAGGCTAGCTGGCAGTGGCTGCGTTGTTGACTTTGTAGGCTAGCTGGCAGTGGCTGCGTTGTTGACACTACACTAATCAAGTCGTTCCGTTGAGTGTAATAGTTTCTACAGTGCTGCTATTCGGGGGCTAGCTGGCTAGCTAGCAGTGTTGATTACGTTACGTTGCGTTAAAAGAACGACAATAGCTGGCTAGCTAACCTAGAAAATCGCTCTAGACTACACAATTATCTTTGATACAAAGACGGCTATGTAGCTAGCTATGTAGCTAGCTACGATCAAACAAATCAAACCGTTGTACTGTAATGAAATGAAATGAAAATGTGATACTACCTGTGGAGCGAAGCGGAATGCGCCCGGGTTGTTGAGTGCGGAAGTTCTATTCGGTAGACGTTGGCTAGCTGTTGGCTAGCTAGCAGTGTCTCCTACGTTAAGGACGACAAATAGCTGGCTAGCTAACCTCGGTAAATTAAGATAATCACTCTAAAACTACACACTCTAAACTACACAATTATCTTGGATACGAAGACAGCAAAGACAACTATGTAGCTAGCTAACACTACACTAATCAAGTCGTTCAGTTGAGTGTAATAGTTTCTACAGTGCTGCTATTCGGTAGACGTTTGCTAGCTGGCTAGCTGCTGGGCAGATAGCAGTGTAGACTACGTTAGGACGACGGAATACGATAATTACGCAATTATCTTTGATACAAAGACGGCTATGTAGCTAGCTAAGAAGAAATTGCTAAGATTAGACAAATCAAACCGTTGTACTATAATGAAATGTAATGACATGTAATGAAAAGTTATACTACCTGCGGACCAAAGTGCGAATGCGACCGCTCGCTCCAACCCGGAAGTTCCTGTAGAACTGTCTTGTAGAACTCTTCTGTAGAACTCTCCTGTAGAACTCTCCTATAAAACTCTCCTGTAAAACTCTCCTGTAAAACTCTCCTGTAGAACTGTCTTGTAGAACTCTCCTGTAAAACTCTGCTGTAGAACTCTCCTGTAGAACTGTCTTGTAGAACTCTCATGTAGAACTCTCCTGTAGAACTGTCTTGTAGAACTCTCATGTAAAACTCTGCTGTAAAACTCTCAAGTAGAACTCTCCTGTAGAACTTTCCTGTAGAACTGTCTTGTAGAACTCTCCTGCAGAACTGTCTTGTAGAACTCTCATGTAGAACTCTCCTGTAGAACTTTCCTGTAGAACTGTCTTGTAGAACTCTCCTGTAGAACTGTCTTGTAGAACTCTCATGTAAAACTCTGCTGTAAAACTCTCCTGTAGAACTCTCATGTTGAACTCTCCTGTAGAACTCTCATGTAGAACTCTCATGTAGAACTCTCCTGTAGAACTCTCATGTTGAACTCTCCTGTAGAACTCTCATGTAAAACTCTGCTGTAGAACTCTCCTGTAGAACTCATGCAGAACTCTCCTGTAGAACTCTCATGTTGAACTATCCTGTAGAACTCTCATGTAAAACTCTGCTGTAGAACTCTCCTGTAGAACTCATGCAGAACTCTCCTGTAGAACTCTCATGTTGAACTCTCCTGTAGAACTCTCATGTAAAACTCTGCTGTAGAACTCTCCTGTAGAACTCATGCAGAACTCTCCTGTCTAACTTTCATGTTGAACTCTCCTGTAGAACTCTCATGTTGAACTCTCCTGTAGAACTCTCATGTAGAACTCTGCTGTAAAACTCTCATGTAAAACTCTACTGTAGAACTCTCCTGCTGTAAGTAATTACTGGGCTTCCAACTTCAACAAAAAAACGACATAGCTATTTTCAGCGTGGGTGATTTGGTTGCTGTACTGTACTGTAGCTAGATAGGGGGGACACCGTGAGCAGCAGCACCTGAAGTTGAAGTCAATATAAAGGCTTGTTGTGTGTGTGTGTGTGTGTGTGTGTGTGTGTGTGTGTGTGTGTGTGTGTGTGTGTGTGTGTGTGTGTGTGTGTGTGTGTGTGTGTGTGTGTGTGTGTGTGTGTTTGTGTGTGTGTGTGTGTGTGTGTGTGTGTGTGTGTGTGTGTGTGTGTGTGTGTGTGTGTGTGTGTGTGTGTGTGTGTGTGTGTGTGTGTGTGTGTGTGTGTGTGTGTGTGTGTGTGTGTGTGTGTGTGTGTGTGTGTGTGTGTGTTGTTTCGGTGTGTGTGTGTGTGTAGACCATTATGTTATACTGTTGAAGGGACAACATGCCAGTCTATGGCACCCATGTGGTTTAGTCCTAAATTACATCCTAATCCCTTTAACAGATCACGACCTTTTGACCAGGGGCTCTGTTCAAACTCAGTGCACTTTAGGGACCAGGGTGTCATTTGGGATGTGAAAGTGTTTCTGTGAAGACTCAATTTGATCAACATAAGTCTCTCTCTGGCCTTCACAGTAACCTAACCGCCTATTTCCCATTTCATTATGCTGCGTTATTTTACTCACGCACTCGTCATGCAGCCTCACACACACGCACGCACGCACGCACACACACCCACGCACGCACGCACACACACACACACACACACGCGCGGTCGCTCCCGCTGGCCGTGCTCCCAGGTAAAACGGGGGGGCTGTGTCATAACTTTTGAGAGGTGTGGTCTGAGTTGAGGATACATGTACTGATGGTTTTTGAGGCGCAAGATTCCTTCCTGCGGAGTGAAGTCAAATTATCCAGCTCAAATCGACTTGTGAAGTGTGCAGCTATTTCTTCAATTCACACGGGACTTTTGCGACAACCGTGCAGTCGATCACATTTTGTGAAAGCAGAACTGCGTAGCGGGAGGAAATTCCTTTTCCTGGTCGTTCAACTTCAGCTGACGAGAAGCTGCATCCGACTGTCACTTGGACAGAACTATTTCAGCGTCATTGAAATTGATGAAAGGTCATTATACAGTTTACTATTTTACCTTGTATTGAGAGTGAACATATGTTATGGAGTAAAAGTTTTCGTTTGAACTGAATTTAAATGTACCTATAACATTATCAAGAAAAGCATGTTTTATGTGCGTCTTTAATTTGCCAATGCATATTTGCACTACTGTAGCCCATGTTCAAACTTTTCCATCCATTTTGCGCACTTGTTGCGGCAAAGAGGATTGTTGATTTAAATCCAGTGACCAAAATCAAATACCACAAGGTTATTCGCTAGAACTCACTTTCCCTGGTGGTCACTGAGTTTCCCCCAAAAAAGAGTTCCCTAAATTAACATGAAGCGTCAATGAAGCAGGGAGATGATGAGTTGAAGTCGGGTAATCCTTCCTATCTATCTATCTATCTGTCTGTCTGTCTGTCTGTCTGTCTGCCTGCCTGCCTGAGCATAATGCAATATTACATCCATTCCATTTGGATATAGGGGGCATTTTATTCCTGAGGTAAAGGGGAAATCTGTTGACTTTGCATGAAAATGTGCTTGGAAGTTGAAAACACGAGCAGTGGGTTTGTTTCCTTGGAACTGTAAACAGCCACTGAGTATGATGTCACTGAGTATGATGTCACTGAATAGGATGTCACCGAGTAGGATGTCACTGAGTATGATGTCACTGAGTATGATGTCACAGGGTATAATGTCACTGAATAGGATGTCACCGAGTAGGATGTCACTGAGTATGATGTCACAGGGTATAATGTCACTGAATAGGATGTCACCGAGTAGGATGTCACTGAGTATGATGTCACTGAGTATGATGTCACAGGGTATAATGTCACTGAATAGGATGTCACCGAGTAGGATGTCACTGAGTATGATGTCACAGGGTATAATGTCACTGAATAGGATGTCACCGAGTAGGATGTCACTGAGTATGATGTCACTGAGTATGATGTCACAGGGTATAATGTCACTGAATAGGATGTCACCGAGTAGGATGTCACTGAGTATGATGTCACAGGGTATAATGTCACTGAATAGGATGTCACCGAGTAGGATGTCACTGAGTATGATGTCACAGGGTATAATGTCACTGAATAGGATGTCACTGAATAGGATGTCACCGAGTAGGATGTCACTGAGTATGATGTCACAGGGTATAATGTCACTGAATAGGATGTCACCGAGTAGGATGTCACTGAGTATGATGTCACTGAGTATGATGTCACAGAATAGGATGTCACCGAGTAGGATGTCACTGAGTATGATGTCACAGGGTATAATGTCACTGAATAGGATGTCACCGAGTAGGATGTCACTGAGTATGATGTCACTGAGTATGATGTCACAGGGTATAATGTCACTGAATAGGATGTCACCGAGTAGGATGTCACTGAGTATGATGTCACAGGGTATAATGTCACTGAATAGGATGTCACCGAGTAGGATGTCACTGAGTATGATGTCACAGGGTATAATGTCACTGAATAGGATGTCACCGAGTAGGATGTCACTGAGTATGATGTCACTGAGTATGATGTCACAGGGTATAATTTCACTGAATAGGATGTCACCGAGTAGGATGTCACTGAGTATGATGTCACAGGGTATAATGTCACTGAATAGGATGTCACCGAGTAGGATGTCACTGAGTATGATGTCACTGAATAGGATGTCACTGAATAGGATGTCACTGAGTATGATGTCACTAGGTTTCATGAAGGATTCTGGCCAATGCATGCTTCATTTAGATTGACACATCTTAAACTCATCTTAAACACATCTTAACACATCTTAAACACATCAGAAACACATCTTAAACACATCTTAACACATCTTAACACATCTTAACACATCTTAACACATCTTAAAGACATCTTAACACATCTTAAAGACATCTTCAAAATTTGAATTCGGGGACCGATGAGTTTCGGTGAATCGCTACATCTCCACAATTTACCTCTAGCGAACCCTAACAGTCTCCCAAACAACTACACTGTTCACGAGCCAACAACTGCTCTCCGATCCACTGTACCTACAACTACACTGTTCACGAGCCAACACAACTGCTCTCCGATCCACTGTACCTACAACTACACTGTTCACGAGCCAACAACTGCTCTCCGATCCACTGTACCTACAACTACACTGTTCACGAGCCAACACAACTGCTCTCCGATCCACTGTACCTACAACTACACTGTTCACGAGCCAACACAACTGCTCTCCGATCCACTGTACCTACAACTACACTGTTCACGAGCCAACACAACTGCTCTCCGATCCACTGTACCTACAACTACACTGTTCACGAGCCAACACAACTGCTCTCCGATCCACTGTACCTACAACTACACTGTTCACGAGCCAACAACTGCTCTCCGATCCACTGTACCTACAACTACACTGTTCACGAGCCAACAACTGCTCTCCGATCCACTGTACCTACAACTACACTGTTCACGAGCCAACACAACTGCTCTCCGATCCACTGTACCTACAACTACACTGTTCACGAGCCAACAACTGCTCTCCGATCCACTGTACCTACAACTACACTGGTCACGAGCCAACAACTGCTCTCCGATCCACTGTACCTACAACTACACTGTTCACGAGCCAACACAACTGCTCTCCGATCCACTGTACCTACCAAAATCAATATTGACTCAAGTTATTTAGCAAAACTCGATACAGGTTGTTAAGCCCGGCCAATAACTTTATTTCCTTCTTCCTTATCTCTCCCTCTACTCCAGGAATCTCTCCCTGTGCAACAAGAATCTCTCCCTCTACACCAGGAATATCTCCCTCTACACCAGGAATATCTCCCTCTACACCAGGAATCTCTCCCTCTACTCCAGGAATCTCTCCCTCTACTCCAGGAATCTCTCCCTCTACACCAGGAATCTCTCCCTCTACTCCAGGAATCTCTCCCTCTACTCCAGGAATCTCTCCCTCTACTTCAGGAATCTCTCCCTCTACTTCAGGAATCTCTCCCTCTACTTCAGGAATCTCTCCCTCTACTTCAGGAATCTCTCCCTCTACACCAGGAATATCTCCCTCTACTCCAGGAATCTCTCCCTCTACACCAGGAATATATCCCTCTACTCCAGGACACATAGGAGAGGAGGAGAAGAAGGATAGAAAGAAAACCAAACAGGGACTCCATCGTTCATCCTTCTTTCCCAAGGCTCCACAGTTGAAAAGGTCATCAATCTGTCCATCCATCTATTAATCGAACCATTAATCCGTTCATCCCTCCCTCCATCGGTCATGATATCCTGGAACTGGCTAAGGGGAGCCTCCATGCTAATGGCGTTCCACGCCTCCGTCTCCATGGTGATGATTGGGAACGGTAACCACGGTAACGGTACGGGCCCTGGCTGGGACGGTATTCTGGAGAAGTACTTTGTTGAGGAGGGGGACCGGTGGCAGCACAAGCAGAGAGGGAAGAGGGCCATCAAAGATACAGACATGACCGCCATACTGGATCTGCACAACAGGCTGAGAGGACAGGTCCACCCGCCTGCTGCTAACATGGAAAACATGGTAGGACACGCACACACACATATATAGATAGTGGTATACTGTATACTGTAGGTTAGTGGTACTGTAGGTTAGTGGTATACTGTATACTGTAGGTTAGTGGTATACTGTATACTGTAGGTTAGTGGTATACTGTATACTGTAGGTTAGTGGTATACTGTATTCTGTAGGTTAGTGGTATACTGTATACTGTAGTTAGTGGTATACTGTATACTGTAGTTAGTGGTATACTGTAGGTTAGTGGTATACTGTATACTGTAGTTAGTGGTATACTGTAGTTAGTGGTATACTGTAGGTTAGTGGTATACTGTATTCTGTAGGTTAGTGGTATAATGTATTCTGTAGGTTAGTGGTATACTGTATACTGTAGGTTAGTGGTACTGTAGGTTAGTGGTATACTGTATACTGTAGGTTAGTGGTATACTGTATACTGTAGGTTAGTGGTATACTGTATACTGTAGGTTAGTGGTATACTGTATACTGTAGATTAGTGGTATACTGTATTCTGTAGGTTAGTGGTATACTGTAGGTTAGTGGTATACTGTATACTGTAGTTAGTGGTATACTGTAGTTAGTGGTATACTGTAGGTTAGTGGTATACTGTATTCTGTAGGTTAGTGGTATACTGTAGGTTAGTGGTATACTGTATACTGTAGATTAGTGGTATACTGTATACTGTAGATTAGTGGTATATTGTATTCTGTAGGTTAGTGGTATACTGTATACTGTAGTTAGTGGTATACTGTAGGTTAGTGGTATACTGTAGGTTAGTGGTATACTGTATACTGTAGATTAGTGGTATACTGTATACTGTAGATTAGTGGTATATTGTATTCTGTAGGTTAGTGGTATACTGTATACTGTAGTTAGTGGTATACTGTAGGTTAGTGGTATACTGTAGGTTAGTGGTATACTGTATACTGTAGGTTAGTGGTATACTGTATACTGTAGGTTAGTGGTATACTGTATACTGTAGTTAGTGGTATACTGTAGGTTAGTGGTATACTGTATACTGTAATTAGTGGTATACTGTAGGTTAGTGGTATACTGTAGGTTAGTGGTATACTGTATACTGTAGGTTAGTGGTATACTGTATACTGTAGGTTAGTGGTATACTGTATACTGTAGTTAGTGGTATACTGTAGGTTAGTGGTATACTGTATACTGTAGTTAGTGGTATACTGTAGGTTAGTGGTATACTGTAGGTTAGTGGTATACTGTATACTGTAGGTTAGTGGTATACTGTATACTGTAGATTAGTGGTATATTGTATACTGTAGATTAGTGGTATATTGTATTCTGTAGGTTAGTGGTATACTGTATACTGTAGGTTAGTGGTATACTGTAGGTTAGTGGTATACTGTATACTGTAGTTACTGGTATACTGTAGGTTAGTGGTATACTGTATTCTGTAGGTTAGTGGTATACTGTATACTGTAGGTTAGTGGTATAATGTAGGTTAGTGGTATACTGTATTCTGTAGGTTACTGGTATACTGTAGGTTAGTGGTATACTGTATTCTGTAGGTTAGTGGTATACTGTAGGTTAGTGGTATACTGTAGGTTAGTGGTATACTGTATACTGTAGTTACTGGTATACTGTAGGTTAGTGGTATACTGTATTCTGTAGGTTACTGGTATACTGTAGGTTAGTGGTATACTGTATTCTGTAGGTTACTGGTATACTGTATTCTGTAGTTAGTGGTATACTGTAGGTTAGTGGTATACTGTAGGTTAGTGGTATACTGTAGGTTAGTGGTATACTGTATACTGTAGGTTAGTGGTATACTGTATACTGTAGGTTAGTGGTATACTGTATACTGTAGGTTAGTGGTATACTGTATACTGTAGTTAGTGGTATACTGTAGGTTAGTGGTATACTGTATTCTGTAGGTTAGTGGTATACTGTATACTGTAGTTAGTGGTATACTGTAGGTTAGTGGTATACTGTAGGTTAGTGGTATACTGTATTCTGTAGGTTAGTGGTATACTGTATACTGTAGGTGGTATACTGTATACTGTAGGTTAGTGGTATACTGTAGGTTAGTGGTATACTGTAGGTTAGTGGTATACTGTAGGTTAGTGGTATACTGTATTCTGTAGGTTAGTGGTATACTGTATACTGTAGGTTAGTGGTATACTGTATTCTGTAGTTCATGGTATACTGTTGTTAGTGGTATACTGTGTACTGAAATTAGTGGTATACCTTAAGGTTACTGGTATACTGTATATTGTAGGTTAGTTAGTATACTGTATACTGTAGTTAGTGGTATATTGTATACTGTAGGTTACTGGTATACTGTATACTGTAGGTTAGTTAGTATACTGTATACTGTAGTTAGTGGTATATTGTATACTGTAGGTTACTGGTATACTGTATACTGTAGGTTAGTTAGTATACTGTATTCTGTAGGTTAGTGGTATACTGTATTCTGTAGGTTAGTGGTATACTGTATACTGTAGGTTACTGGTATACTGTTTACTGTAGGTTACTGGTATACTGTTTACTGTAGGTTACTGATATACTGTATACTGAATGTTAGTGGTATACTGTTTACTGTAGGTTACTGGTATACTGAATGTTAGTGGTATACTGTATACTGTAGGTTACTGGTATACTGAATGTTAGTGGTATACTATATACTGTGGGTTACTGGTATAATGTTTACTGTAGGTTAGTGGTATACTGTTTACTGTAGGTTTCTGGTATACTGTATACTGTAGGTTAGTTAGTAAACTGAATGTTAGTGGTATACTATATACTGTGGGTTACTGGTATAATGTTTACTGTAGGTTACTGGTATACTGTTTACTGTAGGTTACTGGTATACTGTTTACTGTAGGTTACTGGTATACTGTTTACTGTAGGTTACTGGTATACTGTTTACTGTAGGTTACTGGTATACTGTTTACTGTAGGTTACTGGTATACTGTTTACTGTAGGTTAGTTAGTATACTGAATGTTATTGGTATACTATATACTGTGGGTTAGTGGTATCCTGTATACTGTAGGTTACTGGTATACTGTAGGTTACTGGTATACTGTTTACTGTAGGTTAGTGGTATCCTGTATACTGTAGGTTAGTGGTATCCTGTATACTGTAGGTTACTGGTATACTGTAGGTTAGTGGTATACTGTAGGTTAGTGGTATCCTGTATTCTGTAGGTTAGTGGTATCCTGTATACTGTAGGTTAGTGGTATCCTGTATACTGTAGGTTACTGGTATACTGTAGGTTAGTGGTATACTGTAGGTTAGTGGTATCCTGTATTCTGTAGGTTAGTGGTATCCTGTATACTGTAGGTTACTGGTATACTGTAGGTTAGTGGTATACCGTATGTTAGTGGTATCCTGTTGTCCCTGTGGGCTACAGTGTGAAATAAGCCTGTGCAGAATCTGACATGTTCACCAGTTGGTAGTAGGCTCCATTCCCAGTGGAATACAGTGTAGAGCCCTGAGTACCTAACTAACATACTGCATGTCTATGTAATTAGATGGAATGATGACTTCGAATAATGGCCATGTGATCGTATAATTGAGAGGCGATGGTATGCTTTTATGCGTTTCAGTGTGTGCGTGCACAATGGCATACATGTGTTCATGTGGGCCCGTTAATGTGTGTGTGTGTGTGTGTGTGTGTGTGTGTGTGTGTGTGTGTGTGTGTGTGTGTGTGTGTGTGTGTGTGTGTGTGTGTGTGTGTGTGTGTGTGTGTGTGTGTGTGTGTGTGTGTGTGTGTGTGTGTGTGTGTGTGTCTGCGGTTCTGCCTGGCAGCCCCCCCTGTTGAGGCCTGCTCCAGAGAATTGCTGAGGCTGCAGTTAACCAGGCAGCTCTACTTATTTAACCAGAGGGGAGAGGAGAGAGGGAAAGAGGGAGGTGAAGAGAGAAGAGAGAGCGAGGGAGGGAGAGAGGTGACAAGAGAGGAGACATGGAGAGAGTGAGGTGAAGAGATAAAGAGAGAGACAGAGAGAGAGAGGGAGAGCGAGAGAGAGGGAGGGAGGGAGAGAGGTGGCGAGAGAAGACATGGAGGTAGAGAGGTGAAGAGAGAGGAGACAGGGAGAGAGAGAGAGAGAAAGATAGAGAGTAATATGAACGAGAATCATCAATATTTTCCAATAAGTCAATATATTTCCTGTCCAGAAGATGTTCCACTGCTGTCCTTTGATAGGAGGATAATATTAGCTCAGATCAGTGAAACGTACTGCTGTCATTTCCAATACAGTCTGACGAGCTTAACTGATTAGTTTCTGGACAAGGCTTCTAGCTCTCTCTCTCTCTCTCTATTACATTTAAATTAAATTTAAGGGGTTTTATTGGGAAATTATGTTTACATTGTCAAAGCAAGTGAAAAGGATAACAAACAAAAGTGAAATAAAAAATGACACTCACAGAAGTTACAAAAGAATAGATACATTTCAAATGTCATATTCTGTCTATAAACAGTGATGTAACGATGTACAAATAGTTAAAGTACAAAAGGGAAAATAAATAAACATAAACATGGGCTGTATTTACAATGGTGTTTGTTCTGCACTGGTTGCCCTTTTCTTGTGGCAACATGTAAGATCTCTCTTTCTCTCTCTCTCTCTCTCTCTCTCTCTCTCTCTCTCTCTCTCTCTCTCTCTCTCACACTCTCTCTCTCTCTCTCTCTCTCTCTCTCTCTCTCTCTCTCTCTCTCTCTCTCTCTCTCTCTCTCTCTCTCACTCTCTCTCTCTCTCATCCCCTTTTTCTCACTCCCTCTTCCTCCCTTTCTCTCCCTCTTCCTCCCTCTCCTGTCTCCTTCTCTCCCTTCTCTCCCTCCCCTCTTTCTCTCTGTCCCTCTCTCTCTCCTCTTTTGTCTCTGTCTCTCTCTCTCTCCTCTTTCTCTCTGTCCCTCTCTCTCCTCTTTCTCTCTGTCACTCTCTCTCTCCTCTTTCTCTCTGTCCCTCTCTCTCTCCTCTTTCTCTCTCCTCTTTCTCTCTGTCTCTCTCTCTCTCCTCTTTCTCTATGTCCCTCTCTCTCTCCTCTTTCTCTATGTCCCTCTCTCTCTCCTCTTTCTCTCCTTCCCTCTCTCTCCCTCTCTCTCTCTCTCCTCTTTCTCTCTCTCCCTCTCTCTCTCTCTCCTCTTTCTCTCTCTCCCTCTCTCTCTCTCCTCTTTCTCTCTGTCCCTCTCTCTCTCCTCTTTCTCTCTGTCCCTCTCTCTCTCCTCTTTCTCTCTGTCCCTCTTTCTCTCCTCTTTCTCTCCTCTTTCTCTCTGTCCCTCTCTCTCTCCTCTTTCTCTCTGTCCCTCTCTCTCTCCTCTTTCTCTCTGTCCCTCTCTCTCCCCTCTTTCTCTCTGTCCCTCTCCCTAACACATTGGCTCAGTTCCCGGACTGGCATTATCCCACAATTGCTATACTCTTTAGAATTCCCTGGTTCTGCTCTCTCGCTCTTCAGTGGTCCATCCTGCTCTGCTCCTATTACGGCCCTGGTTTAGACTAGACCAACGTGACAGAGGAATTCCCTCTCACTCCACTGTTGACCCACACATATAAACAGACAAATGTCAGTATTTGAAGCACTGTATGGCAAACAGATGTCATCTAGGGAGCAGGGAGGAGAGGGGATGTCAGGATAGGTTTGGCCCAAAGCCAGTTGGATAAAGGGTGCTACTGAAATTTAGCTCTTCAAGATGAAGCCAGATTGACGCTGTTTTTTTTAACCCCCCAGCTAGAATGTGTACAGTTTAGAACACGTTACAACAGTATTCCAGTCAACAGTTTAACCATGTTGCTAAATGTTTATAAAGATCTTTGGATTTTATCCACAACATTCCAATGTTGAGTTCTGATTCTGAACCAGCGTTCTAGAATGTGACTTTGGAATTGCTCCAATCCGTGATTCCAAGAAGCTTTTCTGGCCACACCGTGCACTAAATGAAATGTTACCTGATAGTATACTTACTGTGTACCTAGGGCCCTGTGTCTTAATACTATCCTTACTGTATACCTAGGGCCCTGTGTCTTAATACTATCCTTACTGTATACCTAGGGCCCTGTGTCTTAATACTATCCTTACTGTATACCTAGGGCCCTGTGTCTTAATACTATCCTTACTGTATACCTAGGGCCCTGTGTCTTAATACTATCCTTACTGTATACCTAGGGCCCTGTGTTTTAAATATATCCTTACTGTATATCTTGTTTGGGATATGGGGCAGCATTTTCACGTTTGGATGAAAGCGTGCCCAGAGTAAACTGCCTGCTACTCAGTCCCAGTTGCTAATATATGCATATCATTGGCTGTTGGCGAGGGGTTCCGCTAGTTCCGCTAGTTCCGCTAGCACAACCCCTCGCCAACAGCCAAAGAAATTGCAGGGCGCCAAATTCAATCAACAGAAATCTCAGTCTCCAGAGCGCTCAGGACCTCAGACTGGGGTGAAGGTTCACCTTCCAACAGGACAACGACCCTAAGCACACAGCCAAGACAACGCAGGAGTGACTTCGTGACAAGTCTCTGAATGTCCTTGAGTGGCCCAGCCTGAGTCCGGACTTGAACCCGATCAAACATCTCTGGAGAGACCTGAAAATAGCTGTGTAGCGACGATCCCCATCCAACCTGACAGAGCTTGAGAGGATCTGCAGAGAAGAATGGGAGAAACTTCCAAAATAAACGTGTGCCAATCTTGTAGCATCATACCCAAGAAGACTTGAGTCTGTAATCGCTGCTAAAGGTGCGTCAACAAAGTACTGAGTAAAGGGTCTAAATACTTACGTAAATGTGATATTTGTTTTTGATTTGTCATTATGGGGTTATGTGAGTACATTGATGAGGAAAAAACATTTAATCAATTTTAGAAAAAGTCTGTAACATAACAAAATGTGGAAAAAGTCAAGGGGTCTGAATGCTTTCCAAATGTATTGTATACAGTGTACGTACAGTGCACATGTATGTCTGTCTGTCTCTTAAAACTTCTTTCTACATCTCTTTGTCTCCTTTCTTTTCTCACACATCTCTCTATAACACCTCACATCTCTCTAACACCTCACATCTCTATAACACCTCACATCTCTCTCTATAACACCTCACATCTCTCTATAACACATCACATCTCTATAACACCTCACATCTCTCTCTATAACACCTCACATCTCTCTCTATAACACCTCACATCTCTCTCTATAACACCTCACATCTCTCTATAACACCTCACATCTCTCTCTATAACACCTCACATCTCTCTAACACCTCACATCTCTCTCTATAACACCTCGATCTCTGTAACACCTCACATCTCTCTATAACACCTCACATCTCTATAACACCTCACATCTCTCTATAACACCTCACATCTCTATAACACCTCACATCTCTCTCTATAACACCTCACATCTCTCTATAACACCTCACATCTCTCTCTATAACACCTCACATCTCTCTCTATAACACCTCACATCTCTCTCTATAACACCTCACATCTCTCTATAACACCTCACATCTCTCTATAACACCTCACATCTCTCTCTATAACACCTCACATCTCTCGATAACATCTCTAATTGTTTGCATTTTTTAACATTTTGTCAGTAAATGCAGTTCTGTCTTGGATTCTGCTGTTGTGCAGTGGTTACACAGTCTTTCCACTACAGGGAGCCAGGTTTTCCTGTGTCTACCCGTCTCAATGGCAAGTCTGTGCTCACTGAGCCTGTACTTTGTCAAGGTTTTTCTAAGGTTTTGATCAGTAATTATGGTCAAATAGTTTGCCACGGTGTACTGTCGATGTAGGGCCAGATAGCACTGCATTTTGCTTAGTGCTTGTGCTTGCCAATAAGTAATGTAGTTTTGTTTTGACTGTGTTGTAATTTGGTTTATTCTGATTGATTGGATGTTCTGGTCCTGATGCTTCAGTGTGTTAGTAGAACAGGTCTGTGAACTCAGCCCCAGGACCAGCTGGATGAGGGGACTGAGGCTTCAGTGTGTTAGTAGAACAGGTTAGTGAACTCAGGACCAGGACCAGCTGGATGAGGGGCTGAGGCTTCAGCATTAGTAGAACAGGTTTGTGAACTCAGCCCCAGGACCAGCTGGATGAGGGGACTGAGGCTTCAGTGTGTTAGTAGAACAGGTTAGTGAACCCAGGACCAGCTGGATGAGGGGACTGAGGTTTCAGTGTGTTAGTAGAACAGGTTAGTGAACTCAGCCCCAGGACCAGCTGGATGAGGGGACTGAGGCTTCAGTGTGTTAGTAGAACAGGTTAGTGAACTCAGCCCCAGGACCAGCTGGATGAGGGGACTGAGGCTTCAGTGTGTTAGTAGAACAGGTTAGTGAACTCAGCCCCAGGACCAGCTGGATGAGGGGACTGAGGCTTCAGTGTGTTAGTAGAACAGGTTAGTGAACTCAGCCCCAGGACCAGCTGGATGAGGGGACTGAGGCTTCAGTGTGTTAGTAGAACAGGTTAGTGAACTCAGCCCCAGGACCAGCTGGATGAGGGGACTGAGGCTTCAGTGTGTTAGTAGAACAGGTTAGTGAACTCAGCCCCAGGACCAGCTGGATGAGGGGACTGAGGCTTCAGTGTGTTAGTAGAACAGGTTAGTGAACTCAGCCCCAGGACCAGCTGGATGAGGGGACTGAGGCTTCAGTGTGTTAGTAGAACAGGTTTGTGAACTCAGCCCCAGGACCAGCTGGATGAGGGGACTGAGGCTTCAGTGTGTTAGTAGAACAGGTTAGTGAACTCAGCCCCAGGACCAGCTGTATGAGGGGACTGAGGCTTCAGTGTGTTAGTAGAACAGGTTAGTGGCCCCAGGACCAGCTGGATGAGGGGACTATATTCTTTGCTCAGCTCTTGGCATTGCAGGGCTTGTTTCTCCCCCGCTTCCTCTCTCCTGCTGCCTCTCCAGACAATTTACTCTGGACAGGAAACTGAACTCACAAAGGAAGTTTACCCTTCTGCACCTGTGCACACACACACATGCAAGCACGCACACACGCACACACTGAATCTGAGAGGACAGGTCCACCCGCCTGCTGCTAACATGGAAAACATGGTAGGACACGCACACACACGCACACGCACACGCACACGCACACGCACACACACCTCAAATCAGCCGTCCCTGTCTATATTACCACTGACAAATAAAGACCCATTCACTGGTTGAGGAGCTCCCCACACAATGTCTCCCTGGTAGACTGGTCCCCTTCACAGAGAACACAATGCCTCTCTGATAGACTGGTCCCCTTTCACAGATAACACAATGCCTCCCTGATAGACTGGTACCCTTCACAGAGGACACAATGCCTCCCTGATACACTAGTCCCCTTCACAGAGGACACAATGCCTCCCTGATAGACTGGTCCCCTTTCACAGAGGACCAAATGCCTCCCTGATATACTGGTCCCCTTCACAGAGAACACAATGCCTCTCTGATAGACTGGTCCCCTTCACAGAGGACACAATGCCTCCCTGATAGACTGGTCCCCTTCACAGAGGACACAATGCCTCCCTGATAGACTGGTCCCCTTCACAGAGGACACAATGCCTTCCTGATAGACTGGGCCCCTTCACAGAGGACACAATGCCTCCCTGATAGACTGATACCCTTCACAGAGGACACAATGTCTCCCTGATATAATGCTTCCCCCTCACACACACACACCAGATGACCCCACAAAAATAGATCAAAATAGAAGAAAGCTTAAGTAAAAATGAAAAGTGCTGTGCTGAAAGCCTAGAGCAGGAAAAAGAGTCTGTCTTTATGAGTCTCAGTAGAAGTGTGGTCTGGGGCCTGTTGGCCCAGGGTTCAGAACCCCAAACCCCCTGCTGCAGGTGTGTGTTCTGGGGCCTGTTGGCCCAGGGTTCAGAACCCCAAACCCCCTGCTGCAGGTGTGTGTTCTGGGGCCTGTTGGCCCAGGGTTCAGAACCCCATACCCCCTGCTGCAGGTGTGTGGTCTGGGGCCTGTTGGCCCAGGGTTCAGAACCCCAAACCCCCTGCTGCAGGTGTGTGTTCTGGGGCCTGTTGGCCCAGGGTTCAGAACCCCAAACCCCCTGCTGCAGGTGTGTGTTCTGGGGCCTGTTGGCCCAGGGTTCAGAACCCCAAACCCCCTGCTGCAGGTATGTGGTCTGGGGCCTGTTGGCCCAGGGTTCAGAACCCCAAACCCCCTGCTGCAGGTGTGTGTTCTGGGGCCTGTTGGCCCAGGGTTCAGAACCCCATACCCCCTGCTGCAGGTGTGTGGTCTAGGGCCTGTTGGCCCAGGGTTCAGAACCCCAAACCCCCTGCTGCAGGTGTGTGGTCTGGGGCCTGTTGGCCCAGGGTTCAGAACCCCAAACCCCCTGCTGCAGGTGTGTGTTCTGGGGCCTGTTGGCCCAGGGTTCAGAACCCCAAACCCCCTGCTGCAGGTATGTGGTCTGGGGCCTGTTGGCCCAGGGTTCAGAACCCCAAACCCCCTGCTGCAGGTGTGTGTTCTGGGGCCTGTTGGCCCAGGGTTCAGAACCCCATACCCCCTGCTGCAGGTGTGTGGTCTAGGGCCTGTTGGCCCAGGGTTCAGAACCCCAAACCCCCTGCTGCAGGTGTGTGGTCTGGGGCCTGTTGGCCCAGGGTTCAGAACCCCAAACCCCCTGCTGCAGGTGTGTGTTCTGGGGCCTGTTGGCCCAGGGTTCAGAACCCCAAACCCCCTGCTGCAGGTGTGTGGTCTGGGGCCTGTTGGCCCAGGGTTCAGAACCCCAAACCCCCTGCTGCAGGTGTGTGTTCTGGGGCCTGTTGGCCCAGGGTTCAGAACCCCAAACCCCCTGCTGCAGGTATGTGGTCTGGGGCCTGTTGGCCCAGGGTTCAGAACCCCAAACCCCCTGCTGCAGGTGTGTGTTCTGGGGCCTGTTGGCCCAGGGTTCAGAACCCCATACCCCCTGCTGCAGGTGTGTGGTCTGGGGCCTGTTGGCCCAGGGTTCAGAACCCCATACCCCCTGCTGCAGGTGTGTGGTCTGGGGCCTGTTGGCCCAGGGTTCAGATCCCCAAACCCCCTACTGCAGGTGTGTGGTCAGCTGATATTTACCAAGTGTTACATGACTAGATCATCAAATGTTAAAATGTTCAGGAGAGAATTCCAGGACCGCGGAGCAGAGTTACTACAACTATTTCTACCATGACCTGTTCTTGGTACTGTTACTCTGTTACTGCTTGTTACAGTGTTGCTGTGTTACTGTGTTACTCTGTTACTGCTTGTTACAGTGTTGCTGTGTTACTGTGTTACTGTGTTACTATGTTACTGCTTGTTACTGTGTTACTATGTACTATGTACTGTGTTACTGTGTTGCTGTGTACTGTGTACTGTGTACTGTATACTGTGTTACTATGTACTGTGTTACTATGTACTATGTACTGGGTTACGATGTACTGTGTTACTATGTACTGTGTTACTATGTACTGTGTTACTATGTACTGTGTTACGATGTACTATGTACTGTGTTACGATGTACTATGTACTGTGTTACTCTGTACTGTGTACTGTGTTGCAATGTGCTGTGTACTGTATACTGTGTTACTATGTACTGTGTACTGTGTTACTCTGTACTATGTACTGTGTTGCAATGTACTGTGTACTGTGTTGCAATGTGCTGTGTACTGTATACTGTGTTACTATGTACTGTGTACTGTGTTACTCTGTACTATGTACTGCATACTGTGTTACTGTGTTACTGTGTACTGTGTACTGTGTTACTATTTACTGTGTTACTATGTTACTGTGTACTGTGTTACTGTGTACTGTGTACTGTGTACTGTGTTACTATGTACTATGTACTGTGTACTGTGTACTGTGTTACTATGTACTGTATACTGTGTTACTCTGTACTATGTACTGCATACTGTGTTACTGTGTACTGTGTACTGTGTTACTATGTACTGTATACTGTGTTACTCTGTACTATTTACATTTACATGTACTGCATACTGTGTTACTGTGTACTATGTACTGTGTTACTCTGTACTATGTACTGTGTACTGTGTTGCAATGTGCTGTGTACTGTATACTGTGTTACTGTGTACTGTGTTACTGTGTTACTGTGTACTGTGTACTGTGTTACTATTTACTGTGTTACTATGTTACTGTGTACTGTGTTACTGTGTACTGTGTACTATGTTACTGTGTACTGTGTTACTATGTTACTGTGTACTGTGTTACTGTGTACTGTGTACTGTGTTACTATTTACTGTGTTACTATGTTACTGTGTACTGTGTTACTGTGTACTGTGTTACTGTGTACTGTGTTACTGTGTACTGTGTACTGTGTACTGTGTTACTGTGTACTGTGTACTGTGTTACTATTTACTGTGTTATTATGTTACTGTGTACTGTGTACTGTGTTACTGAGTACTGTGTACTGTGTTACTGTGTACTGTGTACTGTGTTACTGTGTACTGTGTTACTGTGTACTGTGTACTGTGTTACTGAGTACTGAGTACTGTGTACTGTGTTACTGAGTACTGTGTACTGTGTACTGTGTACTGTGTCCTGTGTTACTATGTACTGTATATCGTGCATCACTTTTTGCTGTGATCATCTCATCTCTTCTCTTCCCATCTTTTCGTCATGCCAACTCTGGGTCTGCGTCCCAAATGGTATGAGCTCTGGTCATAAACAGTGCTCTGTATAGGCAGTAGGAAGTCACAGGCGCCGCAGGCAGACAACAGCCCTCACAATGTTTATTTCAACATAATTTCCCCCGATATAATCGTCCAACTCTCCTCCTCCTGTAACTATAGTGTCCTCAGCTACCCAACATGGATTCACCTTCGCTATATTACCAAACAAGCCAGAGTGTACATCGCAAATGGCAACCTATTCCCTATGGACACTGGTCAAACGTAGTGCACTATATAGGGAATAGGGTGTCATAGGGCTCTGGTCTAAAGTAGTGTACTATATAGGGAATAGAGTGCCATAGGGCTCTGGTCTAAAGTAGTCCGTTATAAAGGGAAAAGGGTGACATTTGAGATGTATTTTTCCCGAGTCTTCAACGTTCTGCTATGTAACAGAGTTAATCCAGCCCCACCAGACTTCCTGTTAGTTACTGTTGCTGGGCAGGTGTTACACTCAGGACTAATGTGGAGAACAGAGGTTGTTTCTGGGGAGACGTGATTGAGGGAAGGACATATTTCAGAGCCTGGTATTGGTGTAGATTTATAGCAGGGTTTAGTGATGTCGGGTATTGGTGTAGATTTACAGCAGGGGTTAGTGATGGCTGCTATTGGTGTAGATTTACAGCAGGGGTTAGTGATGGCTGGTATTGGTGTAGATTTACAGCAAGGGGTTAGTGATGGCTGGTATTGGTGTAGATTTATAGCAGGGGTTAGTGATGGCTGGTATTGGTGTAGATTAACAGCAGGGGTTAGTGATGGCTGGTATTGGTGTAGATTTACAGCAGGAGTTAGTGATGGCTGGTATTGGTGTAGATTTATAGCAGGGGTTAGTGATGGCTGGTATTGGTGTAGATTTATAGCAGGGGTTAGTGATGGCTGGTATTGGTGTAGATTTACAGCAGGGGTTAGTAATGGCTGGTATTGGTGTAGATTTACAGCAGGGGTTAGTGATGGCTGGTATTGGTGTACATTTCCAGCAGGGTTTAGTGATGGCTGGTATTGGTGTAGATTTACAGCAGGGGTTAGTGATGGCTGGTATTGGTGTAGATTTACAGCAGGATTTAGTGATGGCTGGTATTGGTGTTGATTTACAGCAGGGGTTAGTGATGGCTGGTATTGGTGTTGATTTACAGCAGGGGTTAGTGATGGCTGGTATTGGTGTAGATTTACAGCAGGGGTCAGTGATGGCTGGTATTGGTGTAGATTTACAGCAGGGGTTAGTGATGGCTGGTATTGGTGTAGATTTACAACAGGGGTTAGTGATGGCTGGTATTGGTGTTACAGCAGGGTTTAGTGATGACTGGTATTGGTGTAGATTTACAGCAGGGGTTAGTGATGGCTGGTATTGGTGTAGATTTACAGCAGGGGTTAGTGATGGCTGGTATTGGTGTAGATTTATAGCAGGGGTTAGTGATGGCTGGTATTGGTGTAGATTTACAGCAGGGGTTAGTGATGGCTGGTATTGGTGTTATAGCAGGGGTTAGTGATGGCTGGTATTGGTGTAGATTTACAGCAGGAGTTAGTGATGGCTGGTATTGGTGTAGATTTACAGCAGGGGTTAGTGATGGCTGGTATTGGTGTAGATTTATTGCAGGGGTTAGTGATGGCTGGTATTGGTGTAGTTTTATAGCAGGGGTTAGTGATGGCTGGTATTGGTGTAGATTTACAGCAGGGGATAGTGATGGCTGGTATTGGTGTTGATTTATAGCAGGGTTTAGTGATGGCTGGTATTGGTGTAGATTTATAGCAGGGGTTAGTGATGGCTGGTATTGGTGTAGATTTACAGCAGGGGTTAGTGATGGCTGGTATTGGTGTAGATTTATAGCAGGGGTTAGTGATGGCTGGTATTGGTGTAGATTTACAGCAGGGGATAGTGATGGCTGGTATTGGTGTTGATTTATAGCAGGGGTTAGTGATGGCTGGTATTGGTGTAGATTTATTGCAGGGGTTAGTGATGGCTGGTATTGGTGTAGTTTTATAGCAGGGGTTAGTGATGGCTGGTATTGGTGTAGATTTACAGCAGGGGATAGTGATGGCTGGTATTGGTGTTGATTTATAGCAGGGGTTAGTGATGGCTGGTATTGGTGTAGATTTATAGCAGGGGTTAGTGATGGCTGGTATTGGTGTAGATTTACAGCAGGGTTTAGTGATGGCTGGTATTGGTGTAGATTTACAGCAGGATTTAGTGATGGCTGGTATTGGTGTAGATTTACAGCAGGGTTTAGTGATGGCTGGTATTGGTGTAGATTTATAGCAGGGGTTAGTGATGGCTGGTATTGGTGTAGATTTACAGCAGGGGATAGTGATGGCTGGTATTGGTGTTGATTTATAGCAGGGGTTAGTGATGGCTGGTATTGGTGTAGATTTATAGCAGGGGTTAGTGATGGCTGGCATTGGTGTAGATTTACAGCAGGGTTTAGTGATGGCTGGTATTGGTGTAGATTTACAGCAGGATTTAGTGATGGCTGGTATTGGTGTAGATTTATAGCAGGGGTTAGTGATGGCTGGTATTGGTGTAGATTTACAGCAGGGGTTAGTGATGGCTGGTATTGGTGTAGATTTATAGCAGGGGTTAGTGATGGCTGGTATTGGTGTAGATTTACAGCAGGGGATAGTGATGGCTGGTATTGGTGTTGATTTATAGCAGGGGTTAGTGATGGCTGGTATTGGTGTAGATTTATTGCAGGGGTTAGTGATGGCTGGTATTGGTGTAGTTTTATAGCAGGGGTTAGTGATGGCTGGTATTGGTGTAGATTTACAGCAGGGGATAGTGATGGCTGGTATTGGTGTTGATTTATAGCAGGGGTTAGTGATGGCTGGTATTGGTGTAGATTTATAGCAGGGGTTAGTGATGGCTGGTATTGGTGTAGATTTACAGCAGGGTTTAGTGATGGCTGGTATTGGTGTAGATTTACAGCAGGATTTAGTGATGGCTGGTATTGGTGTAGATTTACAGCAGGGTTTAGTGATGGCTGGTATTGGTGTAGATTTATAGCAGGGGTTAGTGATGGCTGGTATTGGTGTAGATTTACAGCAGGGGATAGTGATGGCTGGTATTGGTGTTGATTTATAGCAGGGGTTAGTGATGGCTGGTATTGGTGTAGATTTATAGCAGGGGTTAGTGATGGCTGGTATTGGTGTAGATTTACAGCAGGGTTTAGTGATGGCTGGTATTGGTGTAGATTTACAGCAGGATTTAGTGATGGCTGGTATTGGTGTAGATTTACAGCAGGGTTTAGTGATGGCTGGTATTGGTGTAGATTTATAGCAGGGGTTAGTGATGGCTGGTATTGGTGTAGATTTATAGCAGGGGTTAGTGATGGCTGGTATTGGTGTAGATTTATAGCAGGGGTTAGTGATGGCTGGTATTGGTGTAGATTTATAGCAGGGGTTAGTGATGGCTGGTATTGGTGTAGATTTATAGCAGGGGTTAGTGATGGCTGGTATTGGTGTAGATTTATAGCAGGGGTTAGTGATGGCTGGTATTGGTGTAGATTTATAGCAGGGGTTAGTGATGGCTGGTATTGGTGTAGATTTACAGCAGGGATTAGTGATGGCTGGTATTGGTGTAGATTTATAGCAGGGGTTAGTGATGGCTGGTATTGGTGTAGATTTATAGCAGGGGTTAGTGATGGCTGGTATTGGTGTAGATTTATAGCAGGGGTTAGTGATGGCTGGTATTGGTGTAGATTTATAGCAGGGGTTAGTGATGGCTGGTATTGGTGTAGATTTATAGCAGGGGTTAGTGATGGCTGGTATTGGTGTAGATTTATAGCAGGGGTTAGTGATGGCTGGTATTGGTGTAGATTTACAGCAGGGATTAGTGATGGCTGGTATTGGTGTAGATTTACAGCAGGGATTAGTGATGGCTGGTATTGGTGTAGATTTATAGCAGGGGTTAGTGATGGCTGGTATTGGTGTAGATTTATAGCAGGGGTTAGTGATGGCTGGTATTGGTGTAGATTTATAGCAGGGGTTAGTGATGGCTGGTATTGGTGTAGATTTACAGCAGGGTTTAGTGATGGCTGGTATTGGTGTAGATTTATAGCAGGGGTTAGTGATGGCTGGTATTGGTGTAGATTTATAGCAGGGGTTAGTGATGGCTGGTATTGGTGTAGACTTACAGCAGGGTTTAGTGATGGCTGATATTGGTGTAGATTTATAGTAGGGTTTAGTGATGGCTGGTACTGGTGTAGATTTATAGCAGGGGTCAGTGATGGCTGGTATTGGTGTAGATTTATAGCAGGGGCTGTGATGGCTGGTATTGGTGTAGATTTATAGCAGGGCTTAGTGATGGCTGGTATTGGTGCAGACTTACAGCAGGGGTTAGTGATGGCTATGCTGTGGGACTTCCAGATCTGAACGTGTGAAATGTTCAAGGTCTGACACCAGCACACACACACACACACACACACACACACACACACACACACACACACACACACACACACACACACACACGCACACACATACATATGTGCGTTTGAAGTAAAGTATATACTCTAAAATAATTACAACTTCATGTGTTTAAAAAATAAATTGTCAAAGTAGCCAGAATGTAGGTCAAAGTAGCAGTTAGATGAATACCTGTTTTCTACATTCCCCCACAAAACCACAGAAATGGAACCTGGTAGTTTTTGCTTCTGACCAGAGACTTTCAAAACGCAGAACATAGCAGACAAGGGCAAACTGAAAGAGAGTTGGGCTGAGACCAATCGCTAGTCCCCTCTCTAGTCCCCTCTCTAGTCCCCTCGCTAGTCCCCTCTCTAGTCCCCTCTCTAGTCCCCTCTCTAGTCCCCTCTCTAGTTCCCTCTCTAGTCCCCTCTCTAGTCCCCTCTCTAGTCCCCTCTCTAGTCCCCTCTCTAGTCCCCTCTCTAGTCCCCTCTCTAGTCCCCTCTCTAGTCCCCTCTCTAGTCCCCTCTCTAGTCCCCTCTCTAGTCCCCTCTCTAGTCCCCTCTCTAGTCCCCTCTCTAGTCCCCTCTCTAGTCCCCTCTCTAGTTCCCTCTCTAGTTCCCTCTCTAGACCCCTCTCTAGTCCCCTCTCTAGACCCCTCTCTAGTCCCCTCTCTAGTCCCCTATCTACACCCCTCTCTAGACCCATTTCCAGTCCCCTCTCTAGTCCCCTCTCTAGACCCCTCTCTAGACCCCTCTCTAGACCCCTCTCTAGACCCCTCTCTAGTCCGCTCTCTAGACCCCTCTCTAGTTCCCTCTCTAGTCCCCTCTCTAGACCCCTATCTACACCCCTCTCTAGACCCATCACTAGACCCTCACGAGACATATGGAAGGCATTGCTTAAAACCTGTTTGGGATAGGGGGCAGTATTTTCACGTTCGGATGAAAAGCGTGCCCAGAGTAAACTGCCTGTTACTCAGGCCCAGATGCTAGGATATGCATATTATTAGTAGATGTTGATAGAAAACACTCTGAAGTTTCTAAAACAGTTTGAATGATGTCTGTGAGTATAACAGAACTCATATGGCAGGCAAAAACCTGAGAACAATCCAACCAGGAAGTGGGAAATCTGAGGTTTGTAGGTTTTCAAGTCTTTGCCTATCGAATATACAGTGTCAATGGGGTCATATTGCACTTCCTAAGGCTTCCACTACATGTCAACAGTCTTTAGAACCTTGTTTCAGGCTTCTACTGTGAAGGGGGAGTGAATAAGAGCTGTTTGAACCAGTGGTCTGGCAGAGTGCCATGAGCTAAGTCACGCCTGCGGCCGCTAGAGCGAGCTGCGTTCCTTTTCATTTCTAAAGACAAAGGAATTGTCCGGTTGAAACATTATTGAAGATTTATGATAAAAACATCCTAAAGATTGATTCTATACATCGTTTGACATGTTTCTACGGACTGTAACGGAACTTTTTGACTTTTCGTCTGGACTTTCGTCTGGACTTGTCCGCGCCTTGTGAATTTCGATGGGTGAATTAAACGCGCTAACAAAAAGGAGGTATTTGGACAAAAATATGGACTTCATTGAACAAAACGAACATTTATTGTGGAACTGGGATTCTTGGGAGTGCATTCTGATGAAGATCATCAAAGGTAAATGAATATTTATAATGCTATTTCTGACTTCTGTTGACTCCACAACATGGCGGGTATCTGTATGGCTTATTTTTGTGGCTTAGCGCTGTACTCAAATTATTGCATGGTTTGCTTTTTCCGTAAACCTTTTTTGAAATCTGACACAGCGGTTGCATTAAGGAGAAGTATTTCATTAATTCTATGTGTATTACTTGTATCTTCTATCAAAGTTTATGATGAGTATTTCTGTAAATTGATGTGGCTCTCTGCAAATTTGCCGGATGTTTTCGAGGCACAACATTACTGAACATAACTTGCCAATGTAAACTGAGATTTTTGGATATAAATATGAACTTTATCGAACAAAACATACATTTATTGTGTAACATGAAGTTCTATTAGTGCCATCTGATGAAGATCATTAAATGTTAGCGATTCATTTTATCTCTATTTCTGCTTTTTGTGACTCCTCTTTTTGGCTGGAAAATGGCCGTATGTTTTTTGTGACTAGGCACTGACCTAACATAATCGTATGGTGTGCTTTCGCTGTAAAGCCTTTTTGAAATCGGACACGATGGCTAGATTTAACAAGTAGTTAAGCTTTAATTTGATGTATTGCACTTGTGAATGTATGAAAGTTAAATATTTGAGGGGTAAAGGGGTTCCGCCTTAAGAAAGGGATTCTAATGTGTTACGGAATTCTCTAACACATTAGAAGAGAGGAGATTCTCTAACACATTAGAAGAGAGGAGATTCTCTAACACATTAGAAGGGAGGAGATTCTCTAACACATTAGAAGAGAGGAGATTCTCTAACACATTAGAAGAGAGGAGATTCTCTAACACATTAGAAGGGAGGAGATTCTCTAACACATTAGAAGGGAGGAGATTCTCTAACACATTAGAAGATAGGAGATTCTCTAACACATTAGAAGAGAGGAGATTCTCTAACACATTAGAAGAGAGGAGATTCTCTAACACATTAGAAGGGAGGAGATTCTCTAACACATTAGAAGAGAGGAGATTCTCTAACACATTAGAAGATAGGAGATTCTCTAACACATTAGAAGATAGGAGATTCTCTAACACATTAGAAGAGAGGAGATTCTCTAACACATTAGAAGAGAGGAGATTCTCTAACACATTAGAAGAGAGGAGATTCTCTAACACATTAGAAGAGAGGAGATTCTCTAACACATTAGAAGAGAGGAGATTCTCTAACACATTAGAAGATAGGAGATTCTCTAACACATTAGAAGGGAGGAGATTCTCTAACACATTAGAAGAGAGGAGATTCTCTAACACATTAGAAGAGAGGAGATTCTCTAACACATTAGAAGATAGGAGATTCTCTAACACATTAGAAGATAGGAGATTCTCTAACACATTAGAAGAGAGGAGATTCTCTAACACATTAGAAGAGAGGAGATTCTCTAACACATTAGAAGAGAGGAGATTCTCTAACACATTAGAAGATAGGAGATTCTCTAACACATTAGAAGGGAGGAGATTCTCTAACACATTAGAAGAGAGGAGATTCTCTAACACATTAGAAGGGAGGAGATTCTCTAACACATTAGAAGAGAGGAGATTCTCTAACACATTAGAAGATAGGAGATTCTCTAACACATTAGAAGAGAGGAGATTCTCTAACACATTAGAAGGGAGGAGATTCTCTAACACATTAGAAGATAGGAGATTCTCTAACACATTAGAAGGGAGGAGATTCTCTAACACATTAGAAGAGAGGAGATTCTCTAACACATTAGAAGATAGGAGATTCTCTAACACATTAGAAGATAGGAGATTCTCTAACACATTAGAAGGGAGGAGATTCTCTAACACATTAGAAGAGAGGAGGTTCTCTAACACATTAGAAGATAGGAGATTCTCTAACACATTAGAAGAGAGGAGATTCTCTAACACATTAGAAGATAGGAGATTCTCTAACACATTAGAAGATAGGAGATTCTCTAACACATTAGAAGATAGGAGATTCTCTAACACATTAGAAGAGAGGAGATTCTCTAACACATTAGAAGAGAGGAGATTC
>NC_092095.1:7601015-7614052 GCF_045679555.1 Salvelinus alpinus
TTTCTATTTTCTAGTCATGGTTAAATGCCTCTATTCCCAATGCCGTTGTGGATCAACCCGGCTTCCAGCTGTACTGGGATGATGGTGTCCCAGCTTCCAGCTGTACTGGGCTGATGGTGTCCCGGCTTCCAGCTGTACTGGGCTGATGGTGTCCCGGCTTCCAGCTGTACTGGGCTGATGGTGTCCCGGCTTCCAGCTATACTGGGCTGATGGTGTCCCGGCTTCCAGCTGTACTGGGCTGATGGTGTTCCAGCTTCCAGCTGTACTGGGCTGATGGTGTCCCAGCTTCCAGCTGTACTGGGCTGATGGTGTCCCGGCTTCCAGCTGTACTGGGCTGATGGTGTCCCAGCTTCCAGCTGTACTGGGCTGATGGTGTCCCGGCTTCCAGCTGTACTGGGCTGATGGTGTCCCAGCTTCCAGCTGTACTGGGCTGATGGTGTCCCGGCTTCCAGCTATACTGGGCTGATGGTGTCCCAGCTTCCAGCTGTACTGGGCTGATGGTGTCCCAGCTTCCAGCTATACTTGGCTGATGGTGTCCCGGCTTCTAGCTATACTGGGCTGATGGTGTCCCAGCTTCCAGCTGTACTGGGCTGATGGTGTCCCGGCTTCCAGCTATACTGGGCTGATGGTGTCCCAGCTTCCAGCTGTACTGGGCTGATGGTGTCCCAGCTTCCAGCTATACTGGGCTGATGGTGTCCCAGCTTCCAGCTGTACTGGGCTGATGGTGTCCCGGCTTCCAGCTGTACTGGGCTGATGGTGTCCCGGCGTCCAGCTGTACTGGGCTGATGGGGTTCCGGCTTCCAGCTATACTGGGCTGATGGTGTCCCGGCTTCCAGATATACTGGGCTGATGGTGTCCCAGCTTCCAGCTGTACTGGGATGATGGTGTCCCAGCTTCCAGCTGTACTGGGCTGATGGTGTCCCAGCTTCCAGCTGTACTGGGCTGATGGTGTCCCAGCTTCTAGCTATACTGGGCTGATGGTGTCCCAGCTTCCAGCTATACTGGGCTGATGGTGTCCCAGCTTCCAGCTGTACTGGACTGATGGTGTCCCAGCTTCCAGCTGTACTGGGCTGATGGTGTCCCAGCTTCCAGCTATACTGGGCTGATGGTGTCCCAGCTTCCAGCTGTACTGTGCTGATGGTGTCCCGGCTTCCAGCTATACTGGGCTGATGGTGTCCCAGCTTCCAGCTGTACTGGGCTGATGGTGTCCCAGCTTCCAGCTATACTGGGCTGATGGTGTCCCGGCTTCCAGCTGTACTGGACTGATGGTGTCCCAGCTTCCAGCTGTACTGGGCTGATGGTGTCCCAGCTTCCAGCTATACTGGGCTGATGGTGTCCCAGCTTCCAGCTGTACTGTGCTGATGGTGTCCCGGCTTCCAGCTGTACTGGGCTGATGGTGTCCCGGCTTCCAGCTGTACTGGGCTGATGGTGTCCCGGCTTTCAGCTGTACTGGGCTGATGGTGTCCCGGCTTCCAGCTGTACTGTGCTGATGGTGTCCCGGCTTCCAGCTGTACTGGGCTGATGGTGTCCCGGCTTCCAGCTGTACTGGGCTGATGGTGTCCCGGCTTCCAGCTGTACTGTGCTGATGGTGTCCCGGCTTCCAGCTGTACTGGGCTGATGGTGTCCCGGCTTCCAGCTGTACTGGGCTGATGGTGTCCCGGCTTCCAGCTGTACTGGGCTGATGGTGTCCCGGCTTCCAGCTGTACTGGGCTGATGGTGTCCCGGCTTCCAGCTGTACTGGGCTGATGGTGTCCCAGCTTCCAGCTATACTGGGCTGATGGTGTCCCAGCTTCCAGCTGTACTGGACTGATGGTGTCCCAGCTTCCAGCTGTACTGGGCTGATGGTGTCCCAGCTTCCAGCTATACTGGGCTGATGGTGTCCCAGCTTCCAGCTGTACTGTGCTGATGGTGTCCCGGCTTCCAGCTGTACTGGGCTGATGGTGTCCCGGCTTCCAGCTGTACTGTGCTGATGGTGTCCCGGCTTCCAGCTGTACTGGGCTGATGGTGTCCCGGCTTCCAGCTGTACTGGGCTGATGGTGTCCCGGCTTCCAGCTGTACTGGGCTGATGGTGTCCCGGCTTCCAGCTGTACTGGGCTGATGGTGTCCCAGCTTCCAGCTGTACTGGGCTGATGGTGTCCCAGCTTCCAGCTGTACTGGGCTGATGGTGTCCCAGCTTCCATCTGTACTGGGCTGATGGTGTCCCGGCTTCCAGCTATACTGGGCTGATGGTGTCCCAGCTTCCAGCTGTACTGGGCTGATGGTGTTCCGGAGCAGTGCAATAACCAAAGGAGGTGGTGTTTCTTCCAATGGAGGCTCCTCAGAGGAGGAACGGGAGGACCATCCTCAGTGAATTATACATATTTTTAAATAGTGAAACATTATAGTTATCCTTTTTAGAAAAAACTATACAAAATATATTCACGTCACTAAATAATTTATTAAAACAGACTGTTTTGCAATGAAGGTCTACAATAGCTTCAACAGCACTCTGTAGGGTAGCACCATGGTGTAGCTGGAGGACAGCTAGCTTCCTTCTTCCTCTGGGTACATCGACTTCAATGGAAAGACCTCAAAGACCAAATCAAATCTATTCATAAAGCCATTCTTACATCAGCTGATATCTCAAAGTGCTGTACAGAAACCCAGCCTAAAATCCCAAACAGCAAGCAATGCAGGTGTAGAAGCGCGGTGGCTAGGAAAAACTCCCTAGAAAGGTAGGAACCTTGGAGGAAGACTTCTCCATCACGGTTGACAACTCCACAGTGTCACCCTCCCAGGGTGCAACAAACCTTGGCGTGACCCTGGACAACCCCCTGTCGTTCTCATCAAAGCAGTGACTCGCTACTGGAGGTTCGTGCTCTACAACATCCGTAGAGTACGACCCTCACACAGGAAGCGGAGCAGGTCCTAATCCAAGCACTTGTCCTTTCCTGTCTGGACTTCTGCAACTCTCTGTTGGCTGGACTTCCCGCTTGTTCCATCAAACCCCTGCAACTTATCCAGAACGCTGCAGCCCTCCTGGTTTTCAACCTTCCCAAGTTCTCTAATGTCACCCTGTTCCTCTGCACACTCCATTGACTTCCAGTTGAAGCTCACATCCACTACAAGACCGTGGCTCTTACCTACAGAACAGCAAGAGCCTTTCCCTACCTTCAGGCTCCGCTCAAACCCTACACCCCAAACCAAGCACTCCGTTCTGCCACCTCAGGTCTCTTGGCCCTCCCACCCCTATGGGAGGGCAGCTCCCGCTCAGCCCTTCTCTGAAGCTAGGACAGCAGAGTCCCTGTCCATCTTCCCCCTGAAGCTAGGACAGCAGAGTCCCTGTCCATCTTCCCCCTGAAGCTAGGACAGCAGAGTCCCTGTCCATCTTCCCCCTGACGCTAGGACAGCAGAGTCCCTGTCCATCTTCCCCCTGAAGCTAGGACAGCAGAGTCCCTGTCCATCTTCCCCCTGAAGCTAGGACAGCAGAGTCCCTGTCCATCTTCCCCCTGACGCTAGGACAGCAGAGTCCCTGTCCATCTTCCCCCTGAAGCTAGGACAGCAGAGTCCCTGTCCATCTTCCCCCTGAAGCTAGGACAGCAGAGTCCCTGTCCATCTTCCCCCTGACGCTAGGACAGCAGAGTCCCTGCCATCTCCCCCCTGAAGCTAGGACAGCAGAGTCCCTGTCCATCTTCCCCCTGAAGCTAGGACAGCAGAGTCCCTGCCCATCTTCCCCCTGAAACTAGGACAGCAGAGTCCCTGTCCATCTTCCCCCCTGAAGCTAGGACAGCAGAGTCCCTGTCCATCTTCCCCCTGACGCTAGGACAGCAGAGTCCCTGTCCATCTCCCCCCTGAAGCTAGGACAGCAGAGTCCCTGTCCATCTTCCCCCTGACGCTAGGACAGCAGAGTCCCTGTCCATCTTCCCCCTGAAGCTAGGACAGCTGAGTCCCTGTCCATCTTCCCCCTGAAGCTAGGACAGCAGAGTCCCTGTCCATCTTCCCCCTGAAGCTAGGACAGCAGAGTCCCTGCCCATCTTCCCCCTGAAGCTAGGACAGCAGAGTCCCTGCCCATCTTCCGATAACATCTGAAACCATACCTCTTCAAACAGTATCTTAAATAATCCTACTCCCCCCCCCCCCCCCAAATGTTTTTAATGAAATAAAAACACTAAACCAGCACTTGACCCCCCCCCCCCACCCCTCTTTCCAACTCTGACTCTACCGACAGTTACATTATTGAGGAAAAAGACACTTTATTTGCCTGTGATATGTGGTTGTCCCACCTTGCTGTCTTAAGACGAAGGCACTAACTGTAAATCGCTCTGGACAAGAGCGTCTGCTCAATAATTAAAATGTAAAACTTAAAACCTACTAGGCTCATGGTTCTCACCCCCTTTCCGTAGACGTACACCGTAATTATGACAACTTCAGGAATGCTATGGTGTGACCGTTGGTATGAGGTTCTTACTGTGGAATGCAGTGGTTGACTTTTTTTCGCCAGACATAATGGAACCCGTCTCATCCAAAAAGACGACTCCAGTTTGCCAAAAAAACACCTGGATGATCATCAAGACTCTGGTAGAATGTTCTATGGACAGATTAATCAAAAGTATTAAAAAAAATTGGGGACGACACATGTCCCATTATGCCTGGCAAAAACCAAACACTGCATTTTACACTAAGAACCTTAAAATGGTTTTAAAAGCAACACATTTGAAGTTTTGGAATGGTTTTAGAAGTCCAGACTCTAATCCTAATTGTAGATGTTGTGGCAGGACTTGAAACGAGCAGTCCGTGCTTGAAAACCCACAAAATGTCGCAGAGATAAAGCAGTACTGCATGCGAGAGTGGGCCAAAATTCCTCCACAGTGATGTGAGAGACTGATAAACAACTACAGGAAGAATTTGGTTGCAGCAATTGCAGTTAAAGTTGACACGACCAGATATTGTGTGTAAGGTGGAATTACTTTTTCACACTGGGGAATTGGGTATTGCATTCATTTGTTTAATTAAATAGATAATTCAACTACTACTGTATATCAACCGTATACCCACTGTATATTAACCGTATTCCCAATGTATATCAACCGTATTCCCACTATATATCAACCGTATTCCCACTGTATATCAACCGTATTCCCACTGTATATCAACCGTATTCCCAATGTATATCAACCGTATTCCCACTATATATCAACCGTATTCCCACTGTATATCAACCGTATTCCCACTGTATATCAACCGTATTCCCAATGTATATCAACCGTATTCCCACTATATATCAACCGTATTCTCCACTGTATATCAACAGTATTCCCACTGTATATCAACCATATTCCCACTGTATATCAACAGTATTCCCACTATATATCAACCGTATTCCCACTGTATATCAACCGTATACCTTAATCCAAAACCTTATCCATTCTTGTCAATCAATCAATCAAATGTATTTATTAAGCCCTTCTTACATCAGCTGATGTCACAAAGTGATGTACAGAAACCCAGCCTAAAACCCCAAACAGCAAGCAATCCAGGTGTAGAAGCACGTAAACATTCCCGGTAGCTAGCTAGATGGAGTTTGCGGAGGATATCTCAATGAGTGGTTTGCATGCGCCATGACGTTAGCATTACAAGCTTACAACCACTGACTAGCTGTGGCAAAAATGTGCCTAGCTATCTGCGTCTACCTATGTCATGTTTCAGAGGGGATTCTTTTCAAGCCCTGCCTACCTAAACTTGTGATTTGTTGGGAAAGAGCACCCTCCCTTAATTAGCCAAGAAAATCCAACGTGATTCCCATACCTAGAACTGGGGTTTCCGAGACTACCTAGACACTAATCTTGGTTAGGTAGCATTTTCCCCCCAATAGTTAAGGTTAGGATTGGGGGAGGTGAAGCTGATCCTAGATCTGTACCTAGAAAAACTTCACCTCAGAGCATAGCAGAGCCTCACTAGCCTACATGTTGTCTCCTGTAGTCCTGGTTAACACAAAGACAGGCAGATGAAAGCATTGTGTGTGTTCTGTGTGCTACAGATGTGAATAGCTAGTTAGCTTGACAGTTACATGTGCTACAGATGTGAATAGCTAGTTAGCTTGACAGTTACATGTGCTACAGATGTGGATAGCTAGTTAGCTTGACAGCTACATGTGCTACAGATGTGAATAGCTAGTTAGCTTGACAGCTACATGTGCTACAGATGTGAATAGCTAGTTAGCTTGACAGTTACATGTGCTACAGATGTGAATAGCTAGTTAGCTTGACACCTCTGTGTGCTCTGTGTTGCAGCTCAGCTTGTGACCTGTGACACTAAGCTACGAGATCAGTGCAAAGGAACCACGTGCAACAGGTACAGGAAAAAACAACCACACACACACACACACGTCTCAAGTCAGCCGTCCCTGTCTATATTACCACTGATAAATAAAGATCCTTTCAGTGGTTGAGGAGCTCCCCATCCAACTCCTTCACAGAGAACACAATGTCTCCCTGGTAGACTGGTCCCCTTCACAGAGAACACAATGTCTCCCTGGTAGACTGGTCCCCTTCACAGAGAACACAATGCCTCCCTGATAGACTGGTCCCCTTCAGAGAGGACACAATGCTTCCCTGATAGACTGGTCCCCTTCACAGAGGACACAATGTCTCCCTGGTAGACTGGTCCCCTTCACAGAGAACACAATGTCTCCCTGATAGACTGGTCCCCTTCACAGAGGACACAATGTCTCCCTGATAGACTGGTCCCCTTCACAGAGAACACAATGTCTCCCTGGTAGACTGGTCCCCTTCACAGAGGACACAATGTCTCCCTGATAGACTGGTCCCCTTCAGAGAGGACACAATGTCTCCCTGGTAGACTGGTCCCCTTCACAGAGGACACAATGTCTCCCTGATAGACTGGTCCCCTTCACAGAGAACACAATGCCTCCCTGATATACTAGTCCCCTTCACAGAGAACACAATGTCTCCCTGATAGACTGGTCCCCTTCAGAGAGAACACAACGTCTCCCTGGTAGACTGGTCCCCTTCACAGAGGACACAATGTCTCCCTGGTAGACTGGTGTCCTTCACAGAGAACACAATGCCTCCCTGATATAATGCCTCCCCTTCACAGAGAACACAATGCCTCCCTGATAGACTGGGCCCCTTCACAGAGGACACAATGTCTCCCTGGTAGACTGGTCCCCTTCACAGAGAACACAATGCCTCCCTGATATACTAGTCCCCTTCACAGAGAACACAATGTCTCCCTGATAGACTGGTCCCCTTCAGAGAGAACACAACGTCTCCCTGATAGACTGGTCCCCTTCACAGAGAACACAATGTCTCCCTGGTAGACTGGTCCCCTTCAGAGAGGACACAATGTCTCCCTGATAGACTGGTCCCCTTCACAGAGAACACAATGCTTCCCTGATAGACTGGTACCCTTCACAGAGGACACAATGCCTCCCTGATAGACTGGTTCCCTTCACAGAGAACACAATGCTTCCCTGATAGACTGGTCCCCTTCACAGAGAACACAATGTCTCCCTGATAGACTGGTCCCCTTCACAGAGAACACAATTCCTCTCTGATAGACTGGTACCCTTCACAGAGGACACAATGTCTCCCAGGTAGACTGGTCCCCTTCACAGAGAACACAATGCCTCCCTGGTAGACTGGTCCTATTCAAGTCAATCTTCTGCAAGGTTGGTGTAAGGATGTACGCTGCGAGTCGGGAAGCAGTTCAGGGAGTGAGTGTTTTAATAAATAAACACAACATAATACAACATAAGAAACACAAACAACGCACAGACATGACACAGGAACAGAAACAATAACGCCTGGTGAAGGAACCAAAGGCAATGACAGATATATAGGGAAGGGAAGTGATGGAGTCCAGGTGAGTATGATGACGTGCTGGTGACAGGTGTGAGCCATAACGAGCAGCCTGGTGACCTAGAGGTCAGAGAAGGGAGCACACGTGACAGTTGGAAGTACACATAAATTCAAATTCAATCATTTTCAAATACCACTCAATAAACCAAAAATGGAGTTAAATTGAAATTGATCCCAACCCTAAATCATCTATGTTCTCCCCAGGTACGAGTGTCCTGCCGGCTGTCTAGAGACCACAGGGAAGGTGGTTGGGACAGTACACTATGAGATGGTGATTACACTATTATACGTTATCAAGCTGTGTCTCAAATTACACCCTATAGCGGCCCTGGTCTAAAGTAGTGCACTATGGGCCCTGGTCTAAAGTAGTACACTATGGGCCCTGGTCTAAAGTAGTGCATTATGGGCCCTGGTCTAAAGTAGTGCACTATGGGCCCTGGTCTATAGTAGTACACTATGGGCCCTGGTCTAAAGTAGTACACTATGGGCCCTGGTCTAATGTAGTACACTATGGGCCATGGTCTAAAGTAGTGCACTATGGGCCCTGGTCTAAAGTAGTGCACTATGGGCCCTGGTCTAAAGTAGTGCACTATGGGCCCTGGTCTAAAGTGGTGCACTATGGGCCCTGGTCTAAAGTAGTGTACTATGGGCCCTGGTCTAAAGTAGTGCACTATGGGCCCTGGTCTAAAGTGGTGCACTATGGGCCCTGGTCTAAAGTAGTACACTATGGGCCCTGGTCTAAAGTAGTACACTATGGGCCCTGGTCTAAAGTAGTACACTATGGGCCCTGGTCTAAAGTATTGTAGGCAATATGGTACCATTTGGGACAAAGACTAAGTCTTCTACTGAATATGCTAATCAAAATGCAGATATAAATACTGAGCTCAAGCACTGTAAATAAAGCGGCATAATGAATTTGAATATACACTGTACTAACTTTACAGTGTTAACTTTACAGCAATCCAGTATCTGCCGTGCTGGCCTCCACTCTGGAGCGGTAGATAAGGATGGAGGATGGCTGGATGTCACCAGACAAGGCAGGAAGGACTTCTTCATCAAGTCCAATAAGAATGGAATTCAGTCTCTAGGGTATGGAAGCGTCATCTGTCTTGCCCAACACTATTTCGTTGCCCTCTTGACAACCACTGACAAAAAGCTAGCAATTCGACGGCGCGAGACGGGTGAAGGCATTTCAAGCTGAGGACTGGTTACAGATCAGCTGAGGGGAGGAACGGCAAAAAATAATGGCTGGAACGGAGCCAATCTAATGGAAGTCAAACAAATGGAAACCATGTGTTTGATGTATTTGATATCATTACACGTATTCCGCTCCAGCCATTACAACGAGCCCATCCTCCCCATTTTAAGGTGCCACCAACCTCCTGTGTAACACATGTCCATGTCCGAGTCATAACATGTGTAAAAAGCGTGAGCTGGCACACACCCAAACATGTTTGTAGAGGTGCTGAATAGCGGAGAGTAAACTGTAGAGAAATAAAGTACGAAAGTGCTCCCAATAGGGTTGCAAACTTTCAGTCAATTCCCTGGTTTTCCTGAAATCCCAGGTTGGAGAGTTCCTGGGAACCATAAATCTTCTTATTTCAGTGGACGTGTTTGAGATACTCAGGGCTGGTCTTAAGCTTTTGGCTGTATGCTTTTTATTCTAGGAAATAGGGTCCAGATAACCCTTCATATCGTTTGGAGTATTTCTGCTCTCTGGTGATTTTATTTTTTAATAGTTTTATCTAAATGGGACTTCCTGTTTGGAGAAAAAGGGAACAGAGGAATAAGAATGTGCAGGAATGCAACACTCTGGTGACTTTCCCTAAGTTCCCAAGTCTTATTTCCTTCTTATTCTGGGAAACTTTCAAACAGGATTTCTAGAAAACCTAGGAATTTTGGGAAAGTTACCTAGGAATTTTGGGAAAGTTACCTAGGAATTTTGGGAAAGTTACCTAGGAATTTTGGAATCATAAGAATGTGTGTTTTTTTTTACATTTACAGGAAGTATCAGAGTGCCAACGCTTTTATCATCTCCAAAGTAGCAGGTCAGTACAGTACAACAACTATGGAATTAACTGAATTAGATTACATTAAGTCCTGTTGAGATCTCCTTGGGCCTGATATTAGCCTCCTTACTGCCTTCCAGTGAAAGCTATCACCTGTGAGACCACGGTGGCTCAGATGTGTTCATATCAAAAGCTTGTAAAGCACTGTCCAAGGTACGACCATGACACTCTCTCTCTGTCTCTCTCTCTCTCTCTCTCTCTCTCTCTCTCTCTCTCTCTCTCTCTCTCTCTCTCTCTCTCTCTCTGATGCTCTATCATGCTCTCTCTCTCTCATGCTCTCTGTCTCTCTGTCTCTGTCTCTCTGTCTCTCTGTCTCTGTCTCTGTCTCTCTCTCTCTCTGTCTCTCTCTGTCTCTCTCTGTCTCTCTCTGTCTCTGTCTGTCTGTCTCTCTCTCTGTCTGTCTCTGATGCTCTCTGTCTCTCTCTCTCTCTCTCTCTCTCTCTCTGATGCTCTCTCTGATGCTCTCTCTCTCTCTCTCTCAATTCAATTCAATTCAATTCAATTAAATTCAAAGGGGCTTTACTGGCATGGGAAATGTGTTTACATAACCAAAGCAACTGAAATAAACACATACGTATTGGTGTTATTTACAATGTTGTTGGTGCTCAACTGGTTGCCCTTTTTTTCACGGGCCACAAATATTGCTATTGGGAATGCACATTGTGGTATTTCTCCTAACAGATATGGAGTTTATCTATGTTTGATTGGTTCAAATATTATTTGTGTATCTGAAGGAATAATGTATCTCTAGCGTGGTCATACATTTGTCAGGAAGTGCAGCTACGTGTCCTCATTTGGTTTGTCTTTCTCAATAGCAAGGCTATTCTCACTGAATCTTTACATAGTCAATGATTTTCTTAATTTTGGGTCAGTCACAGTGGTCTCTGTTTCAGGGCCAGATACCATTCAAATTTGCTTCGTTTTTTGGTTAATTTATTCCAGTGTGTCAAATAGTTATATTTTTGCTTTCTCATAATTTGGTTGGGTCTATTTGTGTTGCTGGCATGGGACTCTGTTTGTGTTCGTTAACAGAGCCCCAGAAGCAGATGGCTGAGGGATCGCTTCTCTATGTTAATCTCTCTGTAGGTGAGGGCTTTGTGGTGGAATGTGGTGGGCATCACTTCCTTTTAGGTGGTTGTAGAAGTTAACAGCTCTTTTCTGGATGTTGATACCTAGCATGTATAGTTCTAATTCTGCTCTGCATGAACTGTTTGGGATTTTGCGTTGTACGTGAAGTACATTTTTGCTGAATTCCTGTGAATTATTGGTTAATGAGTGGACTCCAGACCTCACAACCATAGAGAGCAATGGGTTCTATAACTTATTGAAATATTTTTTTGCCAGATCCTAATTGGGATGTCGAGTTTTAAAGCACCAGATCATCAGCAAACAGTATGCATTTGATTTCCGAGTCCAGTAGGGTGAGGCCGGGTGCTGTAGATTGTTCTAGTGCCCTTGCAAATTCCTTGAAATGTTGAAAATGTTGAAGAGGTTGGGGCTTATGTGGCATCCCTGTCTTACCCCACGTGTACAAATATTTTTTATAATGTTATAAACACTTTCCTTTAATTTGTATAGCGGACTCTCATGCCAAATTGAGTGAAAACTTATTTGAAATCAACAAAGCATGAGAAGACTTTGCTTTTGTTTTGGTTTGTTTGTTTTTCAGTAAGGTGTATACGTGGTCTGTTTTACAGTATTTTGGTATGAAGCCAATTTGACATTTGCTCAGGACATTTTTTTCACTGAGGAAATGTTGCCGTCTGCTGTTAATGATACTGAAGAGGATTTTCAGAGATTGCTGTTGACACAGATTGGTATCAAATGTGTGGATTGTGGGAGACCAGACCTTGGTTCCAAATATTGGGGAAGATCCCAGAGCTAAGGATTATGTTAAAGAGTTTAAAAATAGCCAATTTGAATTTGTGGCCTGTTTATTTTACAATTTTGTTTAGTATACCATCAACACCACAGGCCTTTTGGGGTTGGAGGATTTGTATTTTGTCCTGTACCTCATCCAATGTAATTTGAGAATCCAGTGGGTTCTGATAGTCTTTAATAGCTGATTCTAAGTTTTGTAAATGATCATGTACAGTATAAGTTTCTTGTCTTGGTTCTTTGTTAAAGGGCCGAAAAGGTTGGAGAAGTGGTTTTTCCAGACATCTCCATTTTGCATTGTTAACTCTCTGTTAGTCTTTAATAACTGACTCTTCATTTTGTAAATTATCATCTTTTGATCTTTGTTCTTTGTTAAATGGCCAAAAAGGTTTTGGATAGATAGCTCTTCAGTCTGATAGGTGTGTCAGTTGGCTGACTGTGAACGCTCTGAGAGACTCTGGGTTGAGGTCAGTGATAAAGTAGTCTACAGTGCTACTGCCAAGAGATGAGCTATAGGTGCACCTACCGTAGGAGTCCCCTTGAAGCCTACCATTGACTATGTATAGACACAGTGTAAGACAGAGCTACAGAAGTTGTGACCCGTTTTTGTTGGTTGTTTTGTTATAGTTGTGTCTAGTGGGGCATATTTGGGAAGGGAATGCTGTCACCTCCAGGCAGGTGTTTGTCCCCCTGTGCGCTGAGAGTTTTAGGTTCTTGTCCAGTTTTGGCGTTTAGGACATATAGAATAGTACATGTCCCTGGGCCTGGAAATGGTTGATCTCCCCCTCTAGCAAGGAGAAGATGTCTTCATTAAAGTATTTGGATTATATTGGGGGGATATACAGTAGGTAACACACAGGAAGACATTCTTATCTGTTGAGATAATTTCCTTATTTATTTCTAAGGTCTGATCTAGATCTAAATAGGTTGTGGGCATGGTCTCCCTCTGACTCTTATCTCTTTCATCTACCCCCCTCCACCTCACAACACTACCCCTTTATGGAGTAAATATGATTGTTTAAACATTAAGCTACACTTATCCTGTCTGTTTTCAGGTTATATTGCCCCCGGAACTGCATGGACGAGAACCCTAACATATCACGGGTCATCGGAACCAGAATCTATTCGGATGTAAGTGACTCAGCTCAGAGGCAAATCTGGTGTGTTCTTAGAATCCCTGATGTTTCATGATGTCAAATATCAGGTCAGTGGAGAATCTGGTGTGTTCTTA
>NC_092095.1:7614152-7667235 GCF_045679555.1 Salvelinus alpinus
GAATCCCTGATGTTTCATGATGTCAAATATCAGGTCAGTGGAGAATCTGGTGTGTTCTTAGAATCCCTGATGTTTCATGATGTCAAATATCAGGTCAGTGGAGAATCTGGTGTGTTCTTAGAATCCCTGATGTTTCATGATGTCAAATATCAGGTCAGAGGGCTGTTGTATAGTGTCTGATTCAGTCTTGACTACAAAGATTCCTCACAGTGTTCTCGCACTCGCTCTCTCTTCGTTTCTTACTTCTCTCCCTCTCTCTTTGGTCTCTCTTGTCTATCTTTCTCCCTCTCGACCTCTCTGTCTGTCCCTCATCTTTATATCTCTACCTTCTCTCTCTTCTCTCCCTTTCCCTCTCTCCCTCTTCCTCTCTCTCTCACTCTTCCACTCGCTCTTCTCCCTGTCCCTCTCTCTACCTCTTCCTCTCTCGCTTATCTCTTATTTCTCTCTCGTGGTGGAAATTCTGGTTAAAGCCCAACGAATCATAATTGGGTCACAGCTTTTATAGAAAAAAAAGTACAACCTCTTTTGTCTACGTGGCAATTTAGCAGATGTGTGGAAACAGGGGCGGAACATAGTGTGTAAAAGGCGATTTGGTTTGTCTGCGCAGATTATTAAGATGGCCCCGAGGTTGATGGCACAAGGGCTCAACCGTATAACTGAGTTCTGTCACAGTTCACACTATAATGTGCTCCTTCCTGCAAGGTTCCACACAGCTGACTTCCTGTAGATTGTAAATCTCACGTGCTTGCGGTCGCACCTAAAACGGATCTTAGCCCAGTCTTATGAATAAGTCACACCAAGAGAAGTTTGTGTCAGGTTAGGAAAAAAAACATTAACATTTAACAAGAGACAATTCTTTAAAAAAAAAAGGGGATAGCATGACTAATTCTGTCATTTTCCACGATCGGTCTTTCACCAGCCCAACTCTCTAAACATCTTTTTTCTTCTCTCTGTCTCTCTCTCTCTCTCTCTCCCTCTCCTCTCTGTCTGGCTGTCTATGTCTCCTCCTCTCTCTCTCTCTCTCTCTCTCTCTGTCTCTCTCTCTCTGTCTCTCTGTCTCTCTCTCTCTCTCTTCTCTGTCTGGCTGTCTATGTCTCCTCCTCTCTCTCTCTCTCTCTCTCTCTCTCTCTCTCTCTCTCTCTCTCTCTCTCTCTCTCTCTCTCTCTCTCTCTCTCTCTGTCTCTCTCTCTCTCTCTCTCTACCTACAGAAATCCAGTATATGCCGGGTGGCGGTTCACGCAGGGGTACTTCAGAACGATGAGGGTGGCTACATCGACGTGATGCCGGTAGACAAGCGGAAACAGTACATTGCCTCGTACCAAAACGGCATTACTTCCGAGAGGTACGGACCGGCCCACGCCTGTGTGGAGATTATCCCACACTGTGGTCATTCATCTCAGGCCTGGTGTCTAGCACACACCAGCACAGCTTAAAGTTTGCATCTTAAATGAGACCCTGTTTCCTACATAGTGGACTACTTTTGACCAGGGCCAGGGCCCATAATGCTATAATACGGTGCTATTTGAAACACAACCATTTACTGTACGATAAGTCTCCCTTACTGTACGATAAGTCTCCCAGTGTCTTTGTGTAATGATATGGAATACACTGGAGAGAGAGAGAGAGAGACAGAAAGAAATGCCTGGAAATGTGATTTTAATGAAAGTAGGAAATGTAACGATGACATGTTATCACAGTATAAGATAGATAGAGAGTGAACACAAAGTAACTGGGCTAGAATTGGAGAGTCTGTCTGCCTGACTGTCTGCCTACCGGTCTCTTTACCGGTCTCTTTACCGGTGTCTTTACCGGTCTCTTTACCAGTCTCTTTACCGGTGTCTTTACCAGTCTCTTTACCAGTCTCTTTACCGGTCTCTTTACCGGTCTCTTTACCGGTCTCTTTATCGGTCTCTTTACCGGTCTCTTTACCGGTCTCTTTACCGGTCTCTTTACCGGTCTCTTTACCAGTCTCTTTACCAGTCTCTTTACCAGTCTCTTAACCAGTCTCTTTACCAGTCTCTTTACCTCTCTCTCTCTCTCTCTCTCTCTCTCTCTCTCTCTCTCTCTCTCTCTCTCTCTCTCTCTCTCTCTCTCTCTCTCTCTCTCTCTCTCTCTCTCTCTCTCTCTCTCTCTGTGTGTCCATGTCAACCCAGTGGGATGCCTATTTGTGTCAATCTGTCATCTCTCTATTTGTGTAAAAGCTGCACGTCTCTATTTATTTCTGTTTTCAAGACAACGTGAAGTTAAGTCTGTTTCACCAGAAGTTGATCAGTTTGTTGAAACAGCAAAGACTTGTATTTCTTTGTGTCGCGGCGTCTATCATCGAGCGGCTGGCGTTCATGGTTGACATCTACGTTTGTCTGTAAAACAGTCTGGTCTATCAGCTGTGTTTGTTTGTGTTTATCAGCTGTCATTCTGTCTGTCTGTCTGGGTAGAACGTCCGGACGGTGAGATTCTGACACATTTCACAGGCAGCCTGACTGATTCCTTCTCTTGTTTTCTGTCCGCTCCTTCTCCCCCTCCTCTCTCCCCCTCCTCCTCCTCCCCTCCTCTCTCCCCCTCCTCCTCCTCCCCTCCTCTCTCCCCCTCCCCTCCTCTCCCTCTCACCCCCCCATCTCTCCCCCTCCCCTCCTCTCTCCTCACCAGTCTTCAGAACCCACCAGGAGGAAAGGCATTCCGGGTGTTTGCTGTGATCTGAATGTTCCGTGTTCTGACTGAGTGTTCCATGTTGTGACTGAGTGTTCCATGTTCTGACTGAGTGTTCCATGTTCTGACTGAGTGTTCCGTGTTCTGACTGAGTGTTCCGTGTTCTGAGTGTTCCGTGTTCTGACTAAGTGTTCCGTGTTCTGACTGAGTGTTCCGTGTTCTGACTGAGTGTTCCGTGTTCTGACTGAGTGTTCCGTGTTGTGACTGAGTGTTCCATGTTCTGACTGAGTGTTCCATGTTCTGACTGAGTGTTCCGTGTTGTGACTGAGTGTTCCATGTTGTGACTGAGTGTTCCGTGTTGTGACTGAGTGTTCCGTGTTCTGACTGAGTGTTCCGTGTTCTGACTGAGTGTTCCGTGTTCTGACTGAGTGTTCCGTGTTCTGGCTGAATGTTCCGTGTTCTGACTGAATGTTCCTTGTTCTGACTGAGTGTTCCGTGTTCTGACTGAGTGTTCCGTGTTCTGGCTGAGTGTTCCGTGTTCTGGCTAGATATTGAGGTGTTTGACTTTGGCTGATGTTGACAGCTTTGGGGTTGCTTCGAACATCCTCTGTAGTTGATTATTTGATCAGCTCATTGCTTTTGATCTTCACCAATCTTGATCCCTTCTGTGGTCACTTGAATCTTTGATCTTCACTGATCTTTGATCCTTTGGCTGCCGTTAGTTTGATATCTTCTCTTTGATCTCAGTTTGATCTTAGCTTGGTCTGGTAGGCTTTGTTCTCTGTAGTTTGTAGTTTGCTCTGATGTTGATCATTCTAGCTTCAGGTCTTTGTTGGTGTTGCTCTTCACTGATGTTGATTGTTATCAGCTTGATCTTGATGGTCTTAGCTTGAAGAATTTGGTCTTCGGCTCAGCAGTCTTCGGTGACTGACTCGATGTTTGATCAACTTCAAGTTTGATCTTTGGAGCATTTGATCTTTGATCTTTGGCCTGATACTTGATCTTGGTGAGTTGATCTTGTGCTCTGACTACTAGATCTTGCCTGCCTGTATGGGCTGGTGGCTTCGTGTTCTGGTTGCGTGTTTGATGTTCTTCTGTGATGTTGGGTATGTTGGCTCTTGATCTTTTTGATACTGGCTGCCGTCTTGGTTGTATGGCTCCTGATGGTGTTTGATGCTCTTCAACCTGATGTTTGAATCCTTAACAATCTGGGTGTGTGTTCTGATGGCTCTTGGTGTTGGACTGTTGCTGATGTTGAGTGTCGGTCACTGGAAGCTGGTGCCTGGGCCTCATTGAGTGTTTGTGTGAGGCAGCTGCATGTTTGATTGGCTCTGGCTGCATGTTGGAGTGTTGACTGATGATGTTCCGTGTTCTGACTGAGTGTTCCGTGTTCTGACTGAGTGTTCCGTGTTCTGACTGAGTGTTCCGTGTCTCCGAAGGTCAGGGGCTCTCTCACCAAACACAGAATCACTCATCTCTGCTGTCTGCAGGCTGAATGGGCCGTGAACACTCATCTCTGCTGTCAAAACCTGAAAATGACTGTTTTTCTGGCCTTTTCACTAGCCGCGAGGTCAGCGGACGTCTCCACGGAAACTATAGACATGTTTGACATTTAACACAGGTACGGGCAGCGCTGAATGAGGAGAGATGAGAGAGAGCAAGGCTGGTGCTCAGTGCACTCACATTTCAATGTTCTAATGTTATCTGGTTCATTTTAATGTTATCTGGTTCATTTTAATGTTATCTGGTTCATTTTAATGTTATCTGGTTAATTTTAATGTTATCTGGTTCATTTTAATGTTATCTGGGTTCTTGGGCGCTTCTAGTTTGATATTCTTAATATAATGCTTAAAGTCTTCAATTGGCAAGTGGGTGGATGCTGTTGGGAAACTATAAACATCTCTCTCGTTGAGGTATTTGTTCGTGCTTCAGCCCATATATCCAAGTGATCATCAAGACATCGAACTCTGTGAGCATTGAAAACACAGCAAATCACTGAGAAAAGTGTCTCAATTCTAATATGATATTGAAAATCTGAAGATTGTTTGAATGATGATAAGGCATTTGTACCTTGAGAATGGTTTTGAGCCTGCTCTCTCGACTCCCTTGGCCACTGAAATGCTTCTTGCAACACCTTGTGTGAGCTTCACATCCTTGAGCATTTGCTGGCTGCTTTTCCTTCACTCTGTGGTCCAACTCATCCCGAACCATCTCAATTTGGTTGAGGTCGGGGGATTGTGGAGGCCAGGTTATCTGATGCAGCACTCCATCACTCTCCTTGGCCAAATAGCCCTTACACAGCCTGGAGGTGTGCTGGGTCATTGTCCTGGTGAAAAACAAATGATAGTCCCACCAAGTGCAAACCAGATGAGATGGCGTATCGCTGCAGAATGCTGTGGTAGCCATGCTGGTTAAGTGTGCCTTGAAATCTAAATAAATCACAGACAGTGTCACCAGCAAAGCACCCCCACACCTCCTCCTCCATGCTTCACGGTGGGAACCACACATGCGGAGATTATCCGTTCACCTACTCTGCCTCACAAAGACATGGCGGTTGAAACCAAAAATCTCTAATTGGGACTGATCATACCAAAGGACAGATTTCCACCGGTCTTATGTACATTGCTCGTGTTTCTTGGCCCAAGCAAGTCTTTTATTTTAATGGTGTCCTTTAATAGCGGTTTCTTCACAGCAATTCAATGATGAAGGCCTGATTCACAGTCTCTGAACAGTTGATGTTGATGTGTTTGTGACTTGAACTTTGTGAAGCATTTATTTGGGCTGCAATTTCTGAGTCTGGTAACACTAATGAACTTATCCTCTGCAGCAGATGTAACTCTGGGTCTTCCTTTCCTGTGGTGTTCCTCATGAGAGCCAGTTTCATCATAGCGCTTGATAGTTTTTGCGACTGCACTTGAAACTTTCAAAGTTCTCTTCGTATATTTGAGCTGTTATTGGGATAATATGGACTTGGTCTTTTACCAAATAGAGCTATCTTCTGTTTATCAACCCTATCTGGTCACAACACAACTGATTGTCTCAAAACGCATTAAGAAGGAAAGACATTACAGAAATTACCTTTTAACAAGGCACACCTGTTAATTGAAATGCATTCCAGGTGACTACCTCATGAAGCTGGTTGAGATAATGCCAAGAGTGTGCAAAGCTGTCATCAAGGCAAAGGGTGGCTACTTTGAAGAACCTCATACAAAATATATTTTGATTTGTTTAACACTTTTTGTTGCTTACTACATGATTCCATATGTGTTATTTCATAGTTTTGATGTCTTCACTATTATTCTCCAATGTAGAAAATAGTAACATATAAAGAAAAACCCTTGAATGAGTAAGTGTGTCCAAACTTTTGACTGGTACTGTATATATATATATATATATATACAGTGGGGAGAACAAGTATTTGATACACTGCCGATTTTGCAGGTTTTCCTACTTACAAAGCATGTAGAGGTCTGTAATTTTTATCATAGGTACACTTCAACTGTGAGAGACGGAATCTAAAACAAAAATCCAGAAAATCACATTGTATGATTTTTAAATAATTAATTTGCATTTTATTGCATGACATAAGTATTTGATCACCTACCAACCAGTAAGAATTCCGGCTCTCACAGACCTGTTAGTTTTTCTTTAAGAAGCCCTCCTGTTCTCCACTCATTACCTGTATTAACTGCACCTGTTTGAACTCGTTACCTATAAAAGACACCTGTCCACACACTCAATCAAACAGATTCCAACCTCTCCACAATGGCCAAGACCAGAGAGCTGTGTAAGGACATCAGGGATAAAATTGTAGACCTGCACAAGGCTGGGATGGGCTACAGGACAATAGGCAAGCAGCTTGGTGAGAAGGAAACAACTGTTGGCGCAATTATTAGAAAATGGAAGAAGTTCAAGATGACGGTCAATCACCCTCGGTCTGGGGCTCCATGCAAGATTTCACCTCGTGGTGCATCAATGATCATGAGGAAGGTGAGGGATCAGCCCAGAACTACACGGCAGGACCTGGTCAATGACCTGAAGAGAGCTGGGACCACAGTCTCAAAAAAACCTGCAAAATCGGCAGTGTATCAAATACTTGTTCTCCCCACTGTATATATGTGTGTATGTGGTGTTGTTGGTTTTGTTATTATCGTCCTGCCTGTAGAACTGAACTGATGTCCAATATTACAACAACAGAATATAACGTAGATAACAATATACAATATACAAGTTAGCACTTAAAGGAACATCATTATTTTATACCATAATGTAATAGTATGTCAGAATAGACTTGCTTCTGTTTGGCCCATGTTATTATAGGTGCTGTGGAAAAGTACTTGATCTGTGTTTTTGTGTTAGTTTACCTTTCTAAACAACATCAGTAGGTTTTATTTGTCCTGTTTTTCTATCAAGTCCAAGGAATACCTATGTTTTCAATATGTAGTAATATTCCGATAGAGAGTAAGTGTTGTTTTTGGTTACGGTTGTGGTTATGGTTATGCTTTTGTTAGGCCTCTGTGTTTTGCGCAATGATGTGACATAGCAAGATTATATCACATATATTGAACAAAAATATAACCGCAACATGTAATGCGACGGTCCCATGTTTCATGAGCTGAAATAAAAAGATCCCAGAAATGTTACATACTCACGAAAAGTTTTATTTCTCTCAAATTGTTCTCCTTTGCCAAAATAATACATCCACCTGAAAAGTATATCAAGAAGTTGATTAAACAGCATGATCCTTACAGAGGTGCACTGAAATTCTTCAAAAACTGTCAGAAACCATCTCAGGGAAGCTCATCTGCGTGCTCGTCGTTCTCACCAGGGTCTTGACCTGACTGCAGTTTGGCATCGTGACCGACTTCAGTGGACAAATGATCATCTTCGATGGACACTGGCACGCTGGAGAAATGTGCTCTTCATGGATGAATTCTGGTTTCAACTGTATGGCGTCGTGTAGGCGAGCGGTTGGCTGACGTCAACAGAGTGCTTTGTGAACAGAGTGTTCCATGGTGGCGGTGGGGTTATGATATGGGCAGGCATAAGCTATGGGCAACGAACACAATTGTATTTTATCAATGTAATTTTGAATGCACAGAGATACCGTGATGAGATCCTGAGGCCCATTGTCGTGCCATTCATCCACCGCCATCACCTCATGTATCAGCATGATAATGCACGGCCCCATGTCGCAAGGATCTGTACACAATTCCTGAAAGCTGAAAATGTCCCAGTTCTTCCATGGCCTGCATACTCACCAGACACGTCAACAATTGAGCATGTTTGGGATGCTCTGGATCGACCTGTACGACAGCGCGTTCCAGTTCCCGACAATATCCAACAACTTCCCACAGCCATTGAAGAAGAGTGGGACAACATTGGACAGGCCACAATCAACAGCCTGATCAACTCTGTATTCCCAGTCATTTGAAATTCATAGTTAACTTCTCTGCGCTACGGATCCCTTTTACGGGATCACTTTCCTAAACAACCGCTAGAATTGCAGGGCGCCAAATGCAAAAATATTACGAAAAATATTTATAATCATGCAATCACAAGTGAAATATGCCAAACACAACTAACATAATGGCCACTATTGGTAGTTGATTCAAAATATATCACAAAGGGATGATAAAATTTTCTTGTGGTATGTACCTTGGGTGTATGTTTTCAACCACTCATACTTTTTACCCAAACAGTAATTGGCATGACAACAAAGTAAAAGCAATGCAGATTAACCCTTAACATAAATAATACAATATCACTCCAGCAGCGTCTCTACACCTGATGTAATGCTTCTTTGTTCGATATAAATGCTTCCTAATCCATTGGATTGGGTTGTGTCGACTAGCTCGTTCGTGAAAGGAAGTAATGCCAAAATGTACAAAGTATCGACTGAAATTTAAAAATATTTATAGTTCAAGATGCAAGTGAAATTATTACTTCCAAAGGAAACCACCAGTTACTTGCTGTAATCATAATAATTAAAAATATATAGCAAAAAGAATAGACTTTTGTGAGTGTAGCTTTCAATGCTTGAAGGCTTAAGCCTTATGTCCTTAGCTACTTGGAACAAAAGCAATAAAATAGCTTACTTGATATATTTCCAGTGTAGCCCTAACCAAGCCTTCCCCATTTACAAAGCAATCTATATTTCTTCTGAATACTTCTTTTGCAAAAGACAGTTTTATGGAGGTTGCAACAGGTGGCTGTGAAAAACAAACAAAAACATTGCGTTCGACAGTGCCGAAGCATTCAAAGACTCTGTTAATGACTCTGGTCATATGCGTTTCATTCGACTGTATGTGTGTTAGTGAAGGGTTTTGTTCTTGTGTTGAAATCAATGAGCTAGTTTGAACAGTGCAGCTTGGGGATGTGCAAAGGGAATGTGGCAGATAAATGGGGATGTGTGTGATGTGTGTAAGTACAGCTTGTGGTGTTGAGGGTGTGCAAAAAGGGGAATCCTCTGTTCTACACCCAATGTTTATGTTTTACAGTGAAATTTATAAAGTCACAATGCCCAATGTGAGAATGTTTCCAATCAGTCAAACCCTGCCTATTTCTACAATTTTACTAACTTAAATTTAGGACAAAGCAAATGTTAAGTTTAATACATTTTTACGATATAGCGATGGCAACCAGTGTAGCGGCATTCCTCTTCGTCTGAGGAGGAGTAGGAAATATCGGACCAATGTGCAGCGTGGTACGTAACCATAATATCGTTTAATCGAGAATGAATACAACAAAATACAAAAAGAACAAGAGAATAAATGAAAACCGACACAGTCCCGTATGGTGCAAACACTGAAACGGAAAATAACTACCCACAACCCATAGTGGGAAAACAGGCTACCTGAGTATGATTCTCAATCAGAGAGAACGATAGACACCTGCCTCTGATTGAGAACCATACTAGGCCAAACACATAGAAATATAACATACAGAACAAAACATAGAAAAACAACATAGAATGCCCACCCCAACTCACGCCCTGACCAAACTAAAATAGAGACATAACATAGGAACTAAGGTCAGAACGTGACAACCAGGCTATGCAGAAGCACTATAATCACTAAATCCTGATACAAAATACTAAGTATCGTGTCGTCAACATCTCACACTTGGCCACTTTATTACAGATGGTTAAATGTAAAAAGCTTTATTAATAACAGATCAAAGACCCTTTCTTCTTTCCGTTCCAAAACAAAATACATTAGGACCAATGATACATGAGTCTGTTGCTGCACCACTAAACCAGGATTCTTTGTTCTGCTGGATAAAAAACCCAAAAAACAGAAGTTCTTTGCTCCTGAGCTGAAAAAACTGGTTTCCTTTGCAGCATAATCAGTTGAGTGTTGCTGGAAACATCTGGAAGGTTGTTAGGTCCTTAAATTCAATAAACTGAGCTCAGGTTGCTGTTGACATTCATTGATCCTCTCTCTTCCTGTACACATACAAACACAAACACACACACCAGCAGGGCACACACATACACACACCAACGACACACAGCGAGACACACACACACAACAACAACACACAGCACGCAGACAGAGACACACAACACACACACACACACACAACAACAAGAGAGACACACACAGACACACATGCAATCTCGTCGATCGTTCTCAAGAGCAACTTTTACTGTAAAGGTGATGATGGTTATAGCACATTTACCGTAGACAGTTATAAGCAACAATTACACATAGTCCATGCCTGACACTTACTACCACACAATACGTCATTTGATAGCTCGTCTCCTAATGCATAATAGCCTCTCCACGTCAGATAGTTTAATACCTAACATTTACCCACGTCAGACAGTTTAATACCTAACATTTACCCACGTCAGACAGTTTAATACCTAACATTTACCCACGTCAGACAGTTTAATAACTAACATTTACCCACGTCAGACAGTTTAATACCTAACATTTACCCACGTCAGACAGTTTAATGTCTAACATTTACCCACGTCAGACAGTGTAATACCTAACATTTACCCACGTCAGACAGTTTAATACCTAGCATTTACCCACGTCAGACAGTTTAATACCTAACATTTACCCACGTCAGACAGTTTAATAACTAACATTTACCCACGTCAGACAGTTTAATACCTAACATTTACCCACGTCAGACAGTTTAATAACTAACATTTACCCACGTCAGACAGTTTAATACCTAACATTTACCCACGTCAGACAGTTTAATAACTAACATTTACCCACGTCAGACAGTTTAATGCCTAACATTTACCCACGTCAGACAGTTTAATACCTAACATTTACCCACGTCAGACAGTTTAATGCCTAACATTTACCCACGTCAGACAGTTTAATACCTAACATTTACCCACGTCAGACAGTTTAATGCCTAACATTTACCCACGTCAGACAGCTTAATACCTAACATTTCCCAGGTCAGACAGTTTAACGCCTAACATTTGCCCGTCAGACAGTTTAATACCTAACATTTACCCACGTCAGACAGTTTAATACCTAACATTTACCCACGTCAGACAGTTTAATACCTAACATTTACCCACGTCAGACAGTTTAATACCTAACGTTTACCCACGTCAGACAGTTTAATGTCTAACATTTACCCACGTCAGACAGTTTAATACCTAACATTTACCCACGTCAGACAGTTTAATACCTAACATTTACCCACGTCAGACAGTTTAATACCTAACATTTACCCACGTCAGACAGTTTAATGCCTAACATTTACCCACGTCAGACAGTTTAATAACTAACGTTTACCCACGTCAGACAGTTTAATGCCTAACATTTACCCACGTCAGACAGTTTAATACCTAACGTTTACCCACGTCAGACAGTTTAATACCTAACATTTACCCACGTCAGACAGTTTAATACCTAACGTTTACCCACGTCAGACAGTTTAATACCTAACATTTACCCACGTCAGACAGTTTAATACCTAACATTTACCCACGTCAGACAGTTTAATACCTAACATTTACCCACGTCAGACAGTTTAATACCTAACATTTACCCACGTCAGACAGTTTAATACCTAACATTTACCCACGTCAGACAGTTTAATGTCTAACATTTACCCACGTCAGACAGTTTAATGCCTAACATTTACCCACGTCAGACAGTTTAATGCCTAACGTTTACCCACGTCAGACAGTTTAATGTCTAACATTTACCCACGTCAGACAGTTTAATACCTAACATTTACCCACGTCAGACAGTTTAATACCTAACATTTACCCCACGTAGACAGTTTAATGCCTAACATTTACCCACGTCAGACAGTTTAATACCTAACATTTACCCACGTCAGACAGTTTAATACCTAACGTTTACCCACGTCAGACAGTTTAATGTCTAACATTTACCCACGTCAGACAGTTTAATACCTAACATTTACCCACGTCAGACAGTTTAATACCTAACATTTACCCACGTCAGACAGTTTAATACCTAACATTTACCCACGTCAGACAGTTTAATGTCTAACATTTACCCACGTCAGACAGTTTAATACCTAACATTTACCCACGTCAGACAGTTTAATACCTAACATTTACCCACGTCAGACAGTTTAATGTCTAACATTTACCCACGTCAGACAGTTTAATACCTAACGTTTACCCACGTCAGACAGTTTAATGTCTAACATTTACCCACGTCAGACAGTTTAATACCTAACATTTACCCACGTCAGACAGTTTAATACCTAACATTTACCCACGTCAGACAGTTTAATACCTAACATTTACCCACGTCAGACAGTTTAATACCTAACATTTACCCACGTCAGACAGTTTAATACCTAACATTTACCCACGTCAGACAGTGTAATACCTAACATTTACCCACGTCAGACAGTGTAATACCTAACGTTTACCCACGTCAGACAGTGTAATACCTAACATTTCCCATAGACAGTTGGGGGATGCCTGACATATTCCCATGGGCTGTTATAGCTCCTAGCTACACATAAACAACCTAATGTCTCTCTCCTCGTGACACAGTAATAGCATCTTCTAAGTGACAGTGATCCCTTAACATTTACCCAGGTCAGACAGTTTAATACCTAACATTTACCCACGTCCAACAGTGTAATACCTAACATTTACCCACGTCAGACAGTTTAATACCTAACATTTACCCACGTCAGACAGTGTAATACCTAACATTTACCCACGTCAGACAGTGTAATACCTAACGTTTACCCACGTCAGACAGTGTAATACCTAACATTTACCCACGTCAGACAGTGTAATACCTAACATTTACCCACGTCAGACAGTGTAATACCTAACATTTACCCACGTAGGACAGTGTAATACCTAACATTTACCCACGTCAGACAGTTTAATACCTAACATTTACCCACGTAGCAACAGTTTAATACCTAACATTTACCCACGTCAGACAGTTTAATACCTAACATTTACCCACGTCAGACAGTTTAATACCTAACATTTACCCACGTCAGACAGTGTAATACCTAACATTTACCCACGTCAGACAGTGTAATACCTAACATTTACCCACGTCAGACAGTGTAATACCTAACATTTACACGTCAGACAGTTTAATGCCTAACATTTACCCACGTCAGACAGTGTAATACCTAACATTTACCCACGTCAGACAGTTTAATACCTAACATTTACCCACGTCAGACAGTGTAATACCTAACATTTACCCACGTCAGACAGTGTAATACCTAACATTTCCACGTCAGACAGTTTAATACCTAACATTTACCCACGTCAGACAGTGTAATACTTAACATTTACCGTCAGACAGTTTAATACCTAACATTTACCCACGTCAGACAGTGTAATACCTAACATTTACCCACGTCAGACAGTGTAATACCTAACGTTTACCCACGTCAGACAGTTTAATACCTAACATTTACCCACGTCAGACAGTGTAATACCTAACATTTACCCACGTCAGACAGTGTAATACCTAACATTTACCCACGTCAGACAGTGTAATACCTAACATTTACCCACGTCAGACAGTTTAATACCTAACATTTACCCACGTCAGACAGTGTAATACCTAACGTTTACCCACGTCAGACAGTGTAATACCTAACGTTTACCCACGTCAGACAGTTTAATACCTAACATTTACCCACGTCAGACAGTGTAATACCTAACGTTTACCCACGTCAGACAGTGTAATACCTAACATTTACCCACGTCAGACAGTTTAATACCTAACATTTACCCACGTCAGACAGTGTAATACCTAACGTTTACCCACGTCAGACAGTGTAATACCTAACATTTACCCACGTCAGACAGTGTAATACCTAACATTTACCCACGTCAGACAGTTTAATACCTAACATTTACCCACGTGAGACAGTGTAATACCTAACATTTACCCACGTCAGACAGTGTAATACCTAACGTTTACCCACGTCAGACAGTTTAATACCTAACATTTACCCACGTCAGACAGTGTAATACCTAACATTTACCCACGTCAGACAGTGTAATACCTAACGTTTACCCACGTCAGACAGTTTAATACCTAACATTTACCCACGTCAGACAGTGTAATACCTAACATTTACCCACGGTGAGACAGTGTAATACCTAACATTTACCCACGTCAGACAGTGTAATACCTCAGTTACCCACGTCAGACAGTTTAATACCTAACATTTACCCACGTCAGACAGTGTAATACCTAACATTTACCCACGTCAGACAGTGTAATACCTAACGTTTACCCACGTCAGACAGTTTAATACCTAACATTTACCCACGTCAGACAGTGTAATACCTAACGTTACCCACGTCAGACAGTGTAATACCTAACATTTACCCACGTCAGACAGTGTAATACCTAACATTACCCACGTCAGACAGTGTAATACCTAACATTTACCCACGTCAGACAGTGTAATACCTAACGTTTACCCACGTCAGACAGTTTAATACCTAACATTTACCCACGTCAGACAAGTTTAATACCTAACATTTACCCACGTCAGACAGTTTAATACCTAACATTTACCCACGTCAGACAGTGTAATACCTAACATTTACCCACGTCAGACAGTGTAATACCTAACGTTTACCCACGTCAGACAGTTTAATACTTAACATTTACCCACGTCAGACAGTGTAATACCTAACATTTACCCACGTGAGACAGTGTAATACCTAACATTTACCCACGTCAGACAGTGTAATACCTAACGTTTACCCCACGTCAGACAGTTTAATACCTAACATTTACCCACGTCAGACAGTGTAATACCTAACATTTACCCACGTCAGACAGTGTAATACCTAACGTTTACCCACGTCAGACAGTTTAATACCTAACATTTACCCACGTCAGACAGTGTAATACCTAACGTTTACCCACGTAGCAGAACAGTGTAATACCTAACATTTACCCACGTCAGACAGTGTAATACCTAACATTTACCCACGTCAGACAGTGTAATACCTAACATTTACCCACGTCAGACAGTGTAATACCTAACGTTTACCCACGTCAGACAGTTTAATACCTAACATTTACCCACGTCAGACAGTTTAATACCTAACATTTACCCACGTCAGACAGTTTAATACCTAACATTTACCCACGTCAGACAGTGTAATACCTAACATTTCCCAGATAAAGTTACAGTGTGATGCCTAACTGTTACAGTAGACAGTGTAATACCTAACGTTTGCAGACATAGACAGCAGTGTGATAGCAACATCTACCCAGTGAGCATGATGCCTAGTTACACAGATAGACAACATGTGAATCCTTAGCACATCGTTGATAACAACATATCTACCATAAACAGTTTGATGACAACATTTCTAAGTTAATAAGTTTAATAACCTAGCATATTCTACAATCAGTTAGTTAATCACTAAGTATACCTGAACAACCATTCTAATGCCTAACATTCTACCACACCACAGGCGTGTGTCAACAAGTTAAATACCTAACATTTCACGTCAGACAGTTTAATACCTAACATTTACCCACGTCAGACAGTGTAATACCTAACATTTACCCACGTCAGACAGTTTAATACCTACACCTACCCACGTCAGACAGTGTAATACCTAACATTTACCCACGTCAGACAGTTTAATACCTAACATTTACCCACGTCAGACAGTTTAATACCTAACATTTACCCACGTCAGACAGTGTAATACCTAACATTTACCCACGTCAGACAGTTTAATACCTAACATTTACCCACGTCAGACAGTGTAATACCTAACATTTACCCACGTCAGACAGTTTAATACCTAACATTTACCCACGTCAGACAGTGTAATACCTAACATTTACCCACGTCAGACAGTTTAATACCTAACATTTACCCACGTCAGACAGTGTAATACCTAACATTTACCCACGTCAGACAGTTTAATACCTAACATTACCCACGTCAGACAGTGTAATACCTAACATTTACCCACGTCAGACAGTTTAATACCTAACATTTACCCACGTCAGACAGTGTAATACCTAACATTTACCCACGTCAGACAGTTTAATACCTAACATTTACCCACGTCAGACAGTGTAATACCTAACATTTACCCACGTCAGACAGTTTAATACCTAACATTTACCCACGTCAGACAGTGTAATACCTAACATTTACCCCACGTCAGACAGTGTAATACCTAACATTTACCCACGTCAGACAGTTTAATACCTAACATTCCACGTCAGACAGTGTAATACCTAACATTTACCCACGTCAGACAGTTTAATACCTAACATTTACCGTCAGACAGTTTAATACCTAACATTTACCCACGTCAGACAGTTTAATGCCTAACATTTACCCACGTCAGACAGTTTAATAACTAACGTTTACCCACGTCAGACAGTTTAATGCCTAACATTTACCCACGTCAGACAGTTTAATACCTAACGTTTACCCACGTCAGACAGTTTAATACCTAACATTTACCCACGTCAGACAGTTTAATACCTAACATTTACCCACGTCAGACAGTTTAATCATCTACGTTACCCACGTCAGACAGTGTAATACCTAACATTTACCCACGTCAGACAGTGTAATACCTAACATTTACCCACGTCAGACAGTGTAATACCTAACATTTACCCACGTCAGACAGTGTAATACCTAACATTTACCCACGTCAGACAGTGTAATACCTAACATTTACCCACGTCAGACAGTGTAATACCTAACATTTACCCACGTAGACAGTTTAATACCTAACATTTACCACGTCAGACAGTGTAATACTTAACATTTACCCACGTCAGACAGTGTAATACCTAACATTTCCACGTAGACAGTGTAATACCTAACATTTCCACGTAGGACAGTGATCCCTTCACAGACCCACGTCAGACAGTTTAATACCTAACATTTACCCACGTCCAACAGTGTAATACCTAACATTTACCCACGTCCAACAGTGTAATACCTAACATTTACCCACATAGAGACAGTTTAATACCTAACATTTACCCACGTCAGACAGTGTAATACCTAACATTTACCCACGTCAGACAGTGTAATACCTAACATTTACCCACGTCAGACAGTGTAATACCTAACATTTACCCACGTCAGACAGTGTAATACCTAACATTTACCCACGTCAGACAGTTTAATACCTAACATTTACCCACGTCAGACAGTTTAATACCTAACGTTTACCCACGTCAGACAGTTTAATACCTAACATTTACCCACGTCAGACAGTGTAATACCTAACATTTACCCACGTCAGACAGTTTAATACCTAACATTTACCCACGTCAGACAGTGTAATACCTAACATTTACCCACGTAGGACAGTCCCATGCCTAACATTTACCCACGTCAGACAGTGTAATACCTAACATTTACCCACGTCAGACAGTGTAATACCTAACATTTACCCACGTCAGACAGTTTAATACCTAACATTTACCCACGTCAGACAGTTTAATACCTAACATTTACCCACGTCAGACAGTGTAATACCTAACATTTACCCACGTCAGACAGTTTAATCATTAACATTTACCCACGTCAGACAGTGTAATACCTAACATTTACCCACGTCAGACAGTTTAATACCTAACATTTACCCACGTCAGACAGTTTAATACCTAACATTTACCCACGTCACACAGACAGAGAGCCATGACGGATGTGTTCCTCTGGATTGCTTGCCGGCTGGACGTCAGGAAACCATTACATGGTCACCACATGGTTGGGCTTCTTAAAACAAGCAAATGTCTGCAGGGATATACTCAGCATCTCTCTCTGAATGGGACCAGCAGCTCAAAACTAAGCCAGTCTGGACAGTCACACTGTGAACAGCAAGGATTCTTGGACACATATGTACCTGGACGACGCAGTTGGACAGCCCATTTGGAAAGCTACGCGTAGGTCTCCTGGACGCGCCAAGTAAAACTAGTCACAGTCTCGACGTAGACACAGCGCTGTGTGTGTGACAAGTCGGACGCACGTCTACTCCAAACAGCTCACTGAAACCTCGGCCCTGCTGCTGGACCTAGCAGCAGCACATGTAGACGACACCGGCATTCTTCTGTGGAAGGCCGCTGGAGCACGTGTCTCTTGAACCATCGACGACATATGAACAGCAAGGTTTCAAACTTGGGCGCTGGCTGTCTACACTCTGGATCAACCGTTCGCCGACACCTCGACACACCGGCCTGACAACCTCCACCAACTGTCTCTCAACACACAAGATTCGACACACACATGCTCATTCAACACACACATCAACACATACCTACTCACCACACAGCCATATTATTTGAACGACGCCTTCAACCGTCTCCACACAGCAGCAACCTGAAAACACACCCATTGAAGCCTAACCTAGCGGCCTATTCTGGACCCGTCATCGGCTAACCGTCTCAACACATTGAACCTCGGCCCTGTCCGACGCCCATCGACACGTGTCTGAACAGTTCAACAGCGTGTGTGTGAACAGCAGCAGCCGCATTGTTCTGACACACATTCAACATTTCAGCCGTCTCTGAACAGCCGCTCTCAAAAACTACATGTCAACAGCACATGGACCTGGACAGGAATCCTAGATCGTTTGTTTGAGCCTTGCCTGGTGATCCAGGTGGGCTGGGGTTTGCACTTTTGGCACTATTCTGTTGGTTCATTAATTAAGCACTTAAACTCAATGAAGCACAGATGAAGTGTTTTAAATGGGTACAAATAGTATTTTAACCAATGCGGAAGAGGCAGGGGAAATTACAGAACAGGAGAGGAGAGGAGGAGGCTGGAGCACAGGAGAGGAGAGAGGAGGAGGAGGAGGCTACAGTACAGGAGAGGAGAGAGGAGGAGGAGACTACAGAACAGGAGAGGAGAGGAGGAGGCTGGAGCACAGGAGAGGAGAGAGGAGGAGGAGGAGGCTACAGTACAGGAGAGGAGAGAGGAGGAGGAGACTACAGTAAAGGAGAGGAGAGAGGAGGAGGCTGGAGCACAGGAGAGGAGAGAGGAGGAGGAGGAGGCTGGAGCACAGGAGAGGAGAGAGGAGGAGGAGGAGGCTACAGTACAGGAGAGGAGAGAGGAGGAGGAGGACTACAGTACAGGAGAGGAGAGAGGAGAGGAGGAGGAGGCTGGAGCACAGGAGAGGAGAGAGGAGGAGGAGGAGGCTACAGTACAGGAGAGGAGAGAGGAGGAGGAGGAGGCTACAGTACAGGAGAGGAGGAGGAGGAGGAGGCTACAGTACAGGAGAGGAGAGAGGAGGAGGAGGAGGCTACAGTACAGGAGAGGAGAGAGGAGGAGGAGGAGGCTACAGTACAGGAGAGGAGAGAGGAGGAGGAGGAGGCTACAGTACAGGAGAGGAGAGAGGAGGAGGAGACTACAGTACAGGAGAGGAGAGAGGAGGAGGAGGAGGCTACAGTACAGGAGAGGAGAGATGAGGAGGAGGAGACTGCAGTACAGGAGAGAGGAGGAGGAGACTGCAGTACAGGAGAGAGGAGTAGGAGGAGGCTACAGTATAGGAGAGAGAGGAGGAGACTACAGTACAGGAAAGAGGAGGAGGAGACTACAGTATAGGAGAGAGGAGGAGGAGACTACAGTATAGGAGAGAGGAGGAGGAGACTACAGTATAGGAGAGAGGAGGAGGAGACTACAGTATAGGAGAGAGGAGGAGGAGACTACAGTATAGAAGAGAGAGAGAGGAGGAGGAGACTACAGTATAGGAGAGGAGGAGGAGACTACAGCATAGGAGAGAGAGAGGAGGAGGAGATTACAGTATAGGAGAGAGAGGGGAGGAGGAGATTACAGTATAGGAGAGAGAGGGGAGGAGGAGATTACAGTATAGGAGAGGAGAGAGGAGGAGGAGATTACAGTACAGTACAGGAGAGAGAGGAGGAGGAGATTACAATATAGGAGAGGAGAGAGGAGGTGGAGGAGACTACAGTACAGGAGAGTAGAGAGGAGGAGGAGGAGACTACAGTATAGGAGAGAGAGAGGAGGAGGAGATTACAGTACAGGAGAGTAGAGAGGAGGAGGAGGAGACTACAGTATAGGAGAGAGGAGGAGGAGACTACAGTACAGGAGAGAGAGAGGAGGAGGCTACAGTACAGGAGAGGAGAGAGGAGGAGGAGGAGACTACAGTATAGGAGAGAGGAGGAGGAGACTACAGTACAGGAGAGAGAGAGGAGGAGGAGATTACAGTATAGGAGAGTAGAGAGGAGGAGGAGGAGACTACAGTACAGGAGAGAGAGAGGTGGAGGAGATTACAGTATAGGAGAGTAGAGAGGAGGAGGAGGAGGAGACTACAGTATAGGAGAGGAGAGAGGAGGAGGAGATTACAATATAGGAGAGGAGAGAGGAGGTGGAGGAGACTACAGTACAGGAGAGTAGAGAGGAGGAGGAGGAGACTACAGTACAGGAGGGAGGGGGAGGAGACTACAGTACAGGAGAGGAGAGAGGAGGAGGAGACTACAGTACAGGAGAGAGCAGGAGGAGACTACAGTATAGGAGAGAGGAGGAGGAGACTACAGTACAGGAGAGGAGAGAGGAGGAGGAGACTACACTATAGGAGAAAGCAGGAGGAGACTACAGTATAGGAGAGAGGAGGAGGAGACTACAGTATAGGAGAGAGGAGGAGGCTGCTGAGGGCAGAACGGCTCATAACAATGTCTGAACGGATTAAATGGAATGGCATCAAACAGGCTGGATGTATTTGATACCATTCCAGCCATTCCACTCCAGCCATTACCACATGCACATCCTCCCCAATTAAGGCGAAACCAACCTTCTGTGAAACACACACACACACAGAAAATAACCCAGTCATTGATGATTGGAATCAGTCATCACAGACAGGGCAGTGGCTAACAGAGGAAATGGCTCCAGTTTCATAGTGTCCCTCTATCCAGCAGCAGAAACAGAAGCCCCAGTTTCAGAGTGTCCCTCTATCCAGCAGCAGAAACAGAAGCTATAGTTTCAGAGTGTCTGTCACGTTTCTGACCTTATTTCCTTTATTTTCCTTTGTTTTGTCTTTAGTTAGTATGGTCAGGGCGTGAGTTGGGGTGGGCAGTCTATGTTCTGTGTTTCTATGTTTAGGTTTGTTCATTTAGCCTGATATGGTTCTCAATCAGAGGCAGGTGTTTTTCATTGTCTCTGATTGGGAGCCATATTTAGGTAGCCTGTTTTCACTGTTGGTTTGTGGGTGTTTGTTTCCTGTGTCAGTGTTTGTGTCACACGGGACTGTTTTTGGTTAGATTCTCTTTGTTATTTTGTATTGTGTCATGTTCAGTTGTTTCTATTAAAACATGGACACTTACCACGCTGCGTTTTGGTCCGATCCCTGCTACACCTCCTCTTCAGACGAAGAGGAGGAAATCTGCCGTTACAGTGTCCCTCTATCCAGCAGCAGAATCAGAAGCCCCAGTTTCAGAGTGTCCCTCTATCCAGCAGTAGAAACAGAAGCCCCAGTTTCATAGTGTCCCTCTATCCAGCAGCAGAAACAGAAGCCCCAGTTTCAGAGTGTCCCTCTATCCAGCAGTAGAAACAGAAGCTATAGTTTCAGAGTGTCCCTCTATCCAGCAGCAGAAACAGAAGCCCCAGTTTCATAGTGTCCCTCTATCCAGCAGCAGAAACAGAAGCCCCAGTTTCAGAGTGTCCCTCTATCCAGCAGTAGAAACAGAAGCCCCAGTTTCAGAGTGTCCCTCTATCCAGCAGCAGAAACAGAAGCCCCAGTTTCATAGTGTCCCTCTATCCAGCAGCAGAAACAGAAGCCCCAGTTTCAGAGTGTCCCTCTATCCAGCAGTAGAAACAGAAGCTATAGTTTCAGACTGTCCCTCTATCCAGCAGCAGAAACAGAAGCCCCAGTTTCAGAGTGTCCCTCGATCCAGCAGTCATCCAGAAGGCATGGTCAGTACAGGTGCATCAAAGCAGGGACCGAGAGACTGAAAAACAGCTTCTATCTCAAGGCCATCAGACTGTTAAACAGCCATCACTAACATTGAGTGGCTGCTGCCAACATACTGACTCAAATCTCTAGACACTTTAATAATTAATAATTGAATGTAATAAATGTATCATTAGTCACTTTAAACAATGCCACTTTATATAATGTTTACATACCCTACATTACTCATCTCATATGTATATACTGTACTCTATACCATCTACTGCATCTTGCCTATGCCATTCTATACCATCACTCATCCATATATTTATATGTACATATTCTTATTCATTCCTTTACACTTGTGTTTATAACGTATTTGTTGTGAAATTGTTACATTACTTGTTGGTTATTACTGCACGGTCGGAACTAGAAGCACAAGCAATTCGCTACACTCACATTAACATCTGCTAACCATGTGTATGTGACCAATAACATCTGCTAACCATGTGTAATGTGACCAATAACATCTGCTAACCATGTGTAATGTGACCAATAACATTTGATTTGATTTGATTGTGACATTATGTTAGCTAGCTATCCCCAGTTAGATAATGCTTTGTGACATTATGTTAGCCAGCTATCCCCAGTTAGATAATGCTTTGTGACATTATGTTAGCTAGTTATCCCCAGTTAGATAATGCTTTGTGACATTACGTTAGCTAGTTATCCCCAGTTAGATAATGCTTTGTGACATTACGTTAGCTAGCTATCCCCAGTTAGATAATGCTTTGTGACATTATGTTAGCCAGCTATCCCCAGTTAGATAATGCTTTGTGACATTATGTTAGCTAGCTATCCCCAGTTAGATAATGCTTTGTGACTTTACGTTAGCTAGCTATCCCCAGTTAGATAATGCTCTGTGACATTATGTTAGCTAGTTATCCCCAGTTAGATAATGCTTTGTGACATTACGTTAGCTATTTATCCCCAGTTAGATAATGCTTTGTGACATTACGTTAGCTAGTTATCCCCAGTTAGATCATGCTTTGTGACATTACATTAGCTAGTTATCCCCAGTTAGATAATGCTTTGTGACATTACATTAGCTAGTTATCCCCAGTTAGATCATGCTCTGTGACATTACGTTAGCTAGTTATCCCCAGTTAGATAATGCTTTGTGACATTATGTTAGCTAGCTATCCCCAGTTAGATAATGATTTGTGACATTACATTAGCTAGTTATCACCAGTTAGATAATGATTTGTGACATTACATTAGCTAGTTATCCCCAGTTAGATAATGCTTTGTGACATTACATTAGCTAGTTATCCCCAGTTAGATAATGATTTGTGACATTACATTAGCTAGTTATCACCAGTTAGATAATGCTTTGTGACATTACATTAGCTAGTTATCACCAGTTAGATAATGCTCTGTGACATTACGTTAGCTAGTTATCCCCAGTTAGATAATGATTTGTGACATTACGTTAGCTACCTATCCCCAGTTAGATAATGCTTTGTGACATTATGTTAGCTAGTTATCCCCAGTTAGATAATGCTCTGTGACATTACGTTAGCTAGCTATCCCCAGTTAGATAATGCTTTGTGACATTATGTTAGCTAGCTATCCCCAGTTAGATAATGATTTGTGACATTATGTTAGCTAGTTATCCCCAGTTAGATAATGATTTGTGACATTATGTTAGCTAGTTATCCCCAGTTAGATAATGATTTGTGACATTACGTTAGCTAGCTATCCCCAGTTAGATAATGCTTTGTGACATTATGTTAGCTAGCTATCCCCAGTTAGATAATGATTTGTGACATTATGTTAGCTAGTTATCCCCAGTTAGATAATGCTCTGTGACATTACGTTAGCTAGTTATCCCCAGTTAGATAATGCTTTGTGACATTACATTAACTAGTTATCCCCAGTTAGATAATGCTTTGTGACATTACGTTAGCTAGTTATCCCCAGTTAGATAATGCTTTGTGACATTACGTTAGCTAGTTATCCCCAGTTAGATAATGCTTTGTGATATTACATTAGCTAGTTATCCCCAGTTAGATAATGCATTGTGACATTACGTTAGCTAGTTATCCCCAGTTAGATAATGCTTTGTGATATTACATTAGCTAGTTATCCCCAGTTAGATAATGCTCTGTGACATTACGTTAGCTAGTTATCCCCAGTTAGATAATGCTTTGTGATATTACATTAGCTAGTTATCCCCAGTTAGATAATGCTTTGTGACATTACGTTAGCTAGTTATCCCCAGTTAGATAATGCTTTGTGACATTATGTTAGCTAGCTATCGCCAGTTAGATAATGCTCTGTGACATTACGTTAGCTAGTTATCCCCAGTTTGATAATGCTCTGTGACATTACGTTAGCTAGTTATCCCCAGTTAGATAATGCTCTGTGACATTACGTTAGCTAGTTATCCCCAGTTTGATAATGCTCTGTGACATTACGTTAGCTAGTTATCCCCAGTTAGATAATGATTTGTGACATTAAGTTAGCTAGTTATCCCCAGTTAGATAATGATTTGTGACATTATGCTAGCTAGCTATCCCCAGTTAGATAATGTGCTTTCACTTATTGCATATGCAAGCTTGTTGCGTTATTCCTGGTGCACTCCTTCTTTCCTCTGTAAACATCTCCGCATTCCCATCGTAAGACAAACTGGTTGATGCTTATTTATGAAACCCTCTCAGGCCTCACTTCCCCCTTTCTGAGATATCTACTGCAGCCCTCATCCTCCACGTACAACACCCGTTCTGCCAGTCACATTCTGTTAAAGGTCCCCAAAGTACACACATCCCTGGGTCGCTCCTCTTTTCAGTTCGCTGCAGCTAGCGACTGGAACGAGCTGCAAAAAAGACTCTGTTTTATCTCCATTTCTTCATTCAAAGACTCAGTCATGGACACTCTTACTGACAGTTGTGGCTGGTTCGCATGATGCATTGCTGTCTCTAACCTCTTGCCCTTTGTGCTGCTGTCTGTACCCAATAATGGTTGTACCATGTTTTGTACTGCTGCCATGTTATGCTGCTGCCATGTTGTGTTGCTACCTTGCTGTATTGCCATGTGTTGCTGCCATGCTATGTTGTTGTCTTAGGTCTCTCTTTATGTAGTGTTGTGTTGTCTCTCTTGTCGTGACGTGTGTTTTGTCCTATATTTTTAATCGCAGCCTCCATCCACACAGGTTGCGTTTTGCCTTTTGGTAGGCCGTCATTGTAAATAAGAATGTGTTCTTAACTGACTTGCCTAGTTAAATAAAGGTTAAATAAAAATAAATCAATATAAGTGAATTACAGCAGCAGTATTTTTATGATCCAGCAGATGGCAGTAATTAACCTTCCCTAACTGAGCAGCTCATATGAGCAGGGGCAGAGAGAATGCTTCGGGGGGTTTAGGCTTGAGATCCAAAGGCCTTGAAATCACCAAACATGGTCCTAGAATCCAAATCAAACAGCTTGAGTGCCATTACTCAGTTGAAGTCATTAAACCCACACATCCACATTTCTGAAACTACTTTTTACCTGCTATGCTCTGCTTACTGTACTTCCTGTTTGTGATTTAACCGACTTGGAAGACCAGGTGTGTTGAATTTAGTCAATCCCTGAACTGATCGATTAGCTCTATTGATCAGGTGTGGTGCCGAGTTGGAACAGCATCCTGCTGTACCTGAGGCACTCCTGGTTCCTGGTTGCCTACCCTATACTATACTCTCAACCTGACGGGCAACACGTCCTCCTGTTCCTGGTTGCCTACCCTATACTATACTCTCAACCTGACGGGCAACACGTCCTCCTGTTCCTGGTTGCCTACCCTATACTATACTCTCAACCTGACGGGCAACACGTCCTCCTGTTCCTGGTTGCCTACCCTATACTATACTCTCAACCTGACGGGCAACACGTCCTCCTGTTCCTGGTTGCCTACCCTATACTATACTCTCAACCTGACGGGCAACACGTCCTCCTGTTCCTGGTTGCCTACCCTATACTATACTCTCAACCTGACGGGCAACACGTCCTCCTGTTCCTGGTTGCCTACCCTATACTATACTCTCAACCTGACGGGCAACACGTCCTCCTGTTCCTGGTTGCCTACCCTATACTATACTCTCAACCTGACGGGCAACACGTCCTCCTGTTCCTGGTTGCCTACCCTATACTATACTCTCAACCTGACGGGCAACACGTCCTCCTGTTCCTGGTTGCCTACCCTATACTATACTCTCAACCTGACGGGCAACACGTCCTCCTGGTTCCTGGTTGCCTACCCTATACTATACTCTCAACCTGACGGGCAACACGTCCTCCTGTTCCTGGTTGCCTACCCTATACTATACTCTCAACCTGACGGGCAACACGTCCTCCTGTTCCTGGTTGCCTACCCTATACTATACTCTCAACCTGACGGGCAACACGTCCTCCTGTTCCTGGTTGCCTACCCTATACTATACTCTCAACCTGACGGGCAACACGTCCTCCTGTTCCTGGTTGCCTACCCTATACTATACTCTCAACCTGACGGGCAACACGTCCTCCTGTTCCTGGTTGCCTACCCTATACTATACTCTCAACCTGACGGGCAACACGTCCTCCTGTTCCTGGTTGCCTACCCTATACTATACTCTCAACCTGACGGGCAACACGTCCTCCTGTTCCTGGTTGCCTACCCTATACTATACTCTCAACCTGACGGGCAACACGTCCTCCTGTTCCTGGTTGCCTACCCTATACTATACTCTCAACCTGACGGGCAACACGTCCTCCTGTTCCTGGTTGCCTACCCTATACTATACTCTCAACCTGACGGGCAACACGTCCTCCTGTTCCTGGTTGCCTACCCTATACTATACTCTCAACCTGACGGGCAACACGTCCTCCTGTTCCTGGTTGCCTACCCTATACTATACTCTCAACCTGACGGGCAACACGTCCTCCTGTTCCTGGTTGCCTACCCTATACTATACTCTCAACCTGACGGGCAACACGTCCTCCTGTTCCTGGTTGCCTACCCTATACTATACTCTCAACCTGACGGGCAACACGTCCTCCTGTTCCTGGTTGCCTACCCTATACTATACTCTCAACCTGACGGGCAACACGTCCTCCTGTTCCTGGTTGCCTACCCTATACTATACTCTCAACCTGACGGGCAACACGTCCTCCTGTTCCTGGTTGCCTACCCTATACTATACTCTCAACCTGACGGGCAACACGTCCTCCTGTTCCTGGTTGCCTACCCTATACTATACTCTCAACCTGACGGGCAACACGTCCTCCTGTTCCTGGTTGCCTACCCTATACTATACTCTCAACCTGACGGGCAACACGTCCTCCTGTTCCTGGTTGCCTACCCTATACTATACTCTCAACCTGACGGGCAACACGTCCTCCTGTTCCTGGTTGCCTACCCTATACTATACTCTCAACCTGACGGGCAACACGTCCTCCTGTTCCTGGTTGCCTACCCTAGACTATACTCTCAACCTGACGGGCAACACGTCCTCCTGTTCCTGGTTGCCTACCCTATACTATACTCTCAACCTGACGGGCAACACGTCCTCCTGTTCCTGGTTGCCTACCCTATACTATACTCTCAACCTGACGGGCAACACGTCCTCCTGTTCCTGGTTGCCTACCCTATACTATACTCTCAACCTGACGGGCAACACGTCCTCCTGTTCCTGGTTGCCTACCCTATACTATACTCTCAACCTGACGGGCAACACGTCCTCCTGTTCCTGGTTGCCTACCCTATACTATACTCTCAACCTGACGGGCAACACGTCCTCCTGTTCCTGGTTGCCTACCCTATACTATACTCTCAACCTGACGGGCAACACGTCCTCCTGTTCCTGGTTGCCTACCCTATACTATACTCTCAACCTGACGGGCAACACGTCCTCCTGTTCCTGGTTGCCTACCCTATACTATACTCTCAACCTGACGGGCAACACGTCCTCCTGTTCCTGGTTGCCTACCCTATACTATACTCTCAACCTGACGGGCAACACGTCCTCCTGTTCCTGGTTGCCTACCCTATACTATACTCTCAACCTGACGGGCAACACGTCCTCCTGTTCCTGGTTGCCTACCCTATACTATACTCTCAACCTGACGGGCAACACGTCCTCCTGTTCCTGGTTGCCTACCCTATACTATACTCTCAACCTGACGGGCAACACGTCCTCCTGTTCCTGGTTGCCTACCCTATACTATACTCTCAACCTGACGGGCAACACGTCCTCCTGTTCCTGGTTGCCTACCCTATACTATACTCTCAACCTGACGGGCAACACGTCCTCCTGTTCCTGGTTGCCTACCCTATACTATACTCTCAACCTGACGGGCAACACGTCCTCCTGTTCCTGGTTGCCTACCCTATACTATACTCTCAACCTGACGGGCAACACGTCCTCCTGTTCCTGGTTGCCTACCCTATACTATACTCTCAACCTGACGGGCAACACGTCCTCCTGTTCCTGGTTGCCTACCCTATACTATACTCTCAACCTGACGGGCAACACGTCCTCCTGTTCCTGGTTGCCTACCCTATACTATACTCTCAACCTGACGGGCAACACGTCCTCCTGTTCCTGGTTGCCTACCCTATACTATACTCTCAACCTGACGGGCAACACGTCCTCCTGTTCCTGGTTGCCTACCCTATACTATACTCTCAACCTGACGGGCAACACGTCCTCCTGTTCCTGGTTGCCTACCCTATACTATACTCTCAACCTGACGGGCAACACGTCCTCCTGTTCCTGGTTGCCTACCCTATACTATACTCTCAACCTGACGGGCAACACGTCCTCCTGTTCCTGGTTGCCTACCCTATACTATACTCTCAACCTGACGGGCAACACGTCCTCCTGTTCCTGGTTGCCTACCCTATACTATACTCTCAACCTGACGGGCAACACGTCCTCCTGTTCCTGGTTGCCTACCCTATACTATACTCTCAACCTGACGGGCAACACGTCCTCCTGTTCCTGGTTGCCTACCCTATACTATACTCTCAACCTGACGGGCAACACGTCCTCCTGTTCCTGGTTGCCTACCCTATACTATACTCTCAACCTGACGGGCAACACGTCCTCCTGTTCCTGGTTGCCTACCCTATACTATACTCTCAACCTGACGGGCAACACGTCCTCCTGTTCCTGGTTGCCTACCCTATACTATACTCTCAACCTGACGGGCAACACGTCCTCCTGTTCCTGGTTGCCTACCCTATACTATACTCTCAACCTGACGGGCAACACGTCCTCCTGTTCCTGGTTGCCTACCCTATACTATACTCTCAACCTGACGGGCAACACGTCCTCCTGTTCCTGGTTGCCTACCCTATACTATACTCTCAACCTGACGGGCAACACGTCCTCCTGTTCCTGGTTGCCTACCCTATACTATACTCTCAACCTGACGGGCAACACGTCCTCCTGTTCCTGGTTGCCTACCCTATACTATACTCTCAACCTGACGGGCAACACGTCCTCCTGTTCCTGGTTGCCTACCCTATACTATACTCTCAACCTGACGGGCAACACGTCCTCCTGTTCCTGGTTGCCTACCCTATACTATACTCTCAACCTGACGGGCAACACGTCCTCCTGTTCCTGGTTGCCTACCCTATACTATACTCTCAACCTGACGGGCAACACGTCCTCCTGTTCCTGGTTGCCTACCCTATACTATACTCTCAACCTGACGGGCAACACGTCCTCCTGTTCCTGGTTGCCTACCCTATACTATACTCTCAACCTGACGGGCAACACGTCCTCCTGTTCCTGGTTGCCTACCCTATACTATACTCTCAACCTGACGGGCAACACGTCCTCCTGTTCCTGGTTGCCTACCCTATACTATACTCTCAACCTGACGGGCAACACGTCCTCCTGTTCCTGGTTGCCTACCCTATACTATACTCTCAACCTGACGGGCAACACGTCCTCCTGTTCCTGGTTGCCTACCCTATACTATACTCTCAACCTGACGGGCAACACGTCCTCCTGTTCCTGGTTGCCTACCCTATACTATACTCTCAACCTGACGGGCAACACGTCCTCCTGTTCCTGGTTGCCTACCCTATACTATACTCTCAACCTGACGGGCAACACGTCCTCCTGTTCCTGGTTGCCTACCCTATACTATACTCTCAACCTGACGGGCAACACGTCCTCCTGTTCCTGGTTGCCTACCCTATACTATACTCTCAACCTGACGGGCAACACGTCCTCCTGTTCCTGGTTGCCTACCCTATACTATACTCTCAACCTGACGGGCAACACGTCCTCCTGTTCCTGGTTGCCTACCCTATACTATACTCTCAACCTGACGGGCAACACGTCCTCCTGTTCCTGGTTGCCTACCCTATACTATACTCTCAACCTGACGGGCAACACGTCCTCCTGTTCCTGGTTGCCTACCCTATACTATACTCTCAACCTGACGGGCAACACGTCCTCCTGTTCCTGGTTGCCTACCCTATACTATACTCTCAACCTGACGGGCAACACGTCCTCCTGTTCCTGGTTGCCTACCCTATACTATACTCTCAACCTGACGGGCAACACGTCCTCCTGTTCCTGGTTGCCTACCCTATACTATACTCTCAACCTGACGGGCAACACGTCCTCCTGTTCCTGGTTGCCTACCCTATACTATACTCTCAACCTGACGGGCAACACGTCCTCCTGTTCCTGGTTGCCTACCCTATACTATACTCTCAACCTGACGGGCAACACGTCCTCCTGTTCCTGGTTGCCTACCCTATACTATACTCTCAACCTGACGGGCAACACGTCCTCCTGTTCCTGGTTGCCTACCCTATACTATACTCTCAACCTGACGGGCAACACGTCCTCCTGTTCCTGGTTGCCTACCCTATACTATACTCTCAACCTGACGGGCAACACGTCCTCCTGTTCCTGGTTGCCTACCCTATACTATACTCTCAACCTGACGGGCAACACGTCCTCCTGTTCCTGGTTGCCTACCCTATACTATACTCTCAACCTGACGGGCAACACGTCCTCCTGTTCCTGGTTGCCTACCCTATACTATACTCTCAACCTGACGGGCAACACGTCCTCCTGTTCCTGGTTGCCTACCCTATACTATACTCTCAACCTGACGGGCAACACGTCCTCCTGTTCCTGGTTGCCTACCCTATACTATACTCTCAACCTGACGGGCAACACGTCCTCCTGTTCCTGGTTGCCTACCCTATACTATACTCTCAACCTGACGGGCAACACGTCCTCCTGTTCCTGGTTGCCTACCCTATACTATACTCTCAACCTGACGGGCAACACGTCCTCCTGTTCCTGGTTGCCTACCCTATACTATACTCTCAACCTGACGGGCAACACGTCCTCCTGTTCCTGGTTGCCTACCCTATACTATACTCTCAACCTGACGGGCAACACGTCCTCCTGTTCCTGGTTGCCTACCCTATACTATACTCTCAACCTGACGGGCAACACGTCCTCCTGTTCCTGGTTGCCTACCCTATACTATACTCTCAACCTGACGGGCAACACGTCCTCCTGTTCCTGGTTGCCTACCCTATACTATACTCTCAACCTGACGGGCAACACGTCCTCCTGTTCCTGGTTGCCTACCCTATACTATACTCTCAACCTGACGGGCAACACGTCCTCCTGTTCCTGGTTGCCTACCCTATACTATACTCTCAACCTGACGGGCAACACGTCCTCCTGTTCCTGGTTGCCTACCCTATACTATACTCTCAACCTGACGGGCAACACGTCCTCCTGTTCCTGGTTGCCTACCCTATACTATACTCTCAACCTGACGGGCAACACGTCCTCCTGTTCCTGGTTGCCTACCCTATACTATACTCTCAACCTGACGGGCAACACGTCCTCCTGTTCCTGGTTGCCTACCCTATACTATACTCTCAACCTGACGGGCAACACGTCCTCCTGTTCCTGGTTGCCTACCCTATACTATACTCTCAACCTGACGGGCAACACGTCCTCCTGTTCCTGGTTGCCTACCCTATACTATACTCTCAACCTGACGGGCAACACGTCCTCCTGTTCCTGGTTGCCTACCCTATACTATACTCTCAACCTGACGGGCAACACGTCCTCCTGTTCCTGGTTGCCTACCCTATACTATACTCTCAACCTGACGGGCAACACGTCCTCCTGTTCCTGGTTGCCTACCCTATACTATACTCTCAACCTGACGGGCAACACGTCCTCCTGTTCCTGGTTGCCTACCCTATACTATACTCTCAACCTGACGGGCAACACGTCCTCCTGTTCCTGGTTGCCTACCCTATACTATACTCTCAACCTGACGGGCAACACGTCCTCCTGTTCCTGGTTGCCTACCCTATACTATACTCTCAACCTGACGGGCAACACGTCCTCCTGTTCCTGGTTGCCTACCCTATACTATACTCTCAACCTGACGGGCAACACGTCCTCCTGTTCCTGGTTGCCTACCCTATACTATACTCTCAACCTGACGGGCAACACGTCCTCCTGTTCCTGGTTGCCTACCCTATACTATACTCTCAACCTGACGGGCAACACGTCCTCCTGTTCCTGGTTGCCTACCCTATACTATACTCTCAACCTGACGGGCAACACGTCCTCCTGTTCCTGGTTGCCTACCCTATACTATACTCTCAACCTGACGGGCAACACGTCCTCCTGTTCCTGGTTGCCTACCCTATACTATACTCTCAACCTGACGGGCAACACGTCCTCCTGTTCCTGGTTGCCTACCCTATACTATACTCTCAACCTGACGGGCAACACGTCCTCCTGTTCCTGGTTGCCTACCCTATACTATACTCTCAACCTGACGGGCAACACGTCCTCCTGTTCCTGGTTGCCTACCCTATACTATACTCTCAACCTGACGGGCAACACGTCCTCCTGTTCCTGGTTGCCTACCCTATACTATACTCTCAACCTGACGGGCAACACGTCCTCCTGTTCCTGGTTGCCTACCCTATACTATACTCTCAACCTGACGGGCAACACGTCCTCCTGTTCCTGGTTGCCTACCCTATACTATACTCTCAACCTGACGGGCAACACGTCCTCCTGTTCCTGGTTGCCTACCCTATACTATACTCTCAACCTGACGGGCAACACGTCCTCCTGTTCCTGGTTGCCTACCCTATACTATACTCTCAACCTGACGGGCAACACGTCCTCCTGTTCCTGGTTGCCTACCCTATACTATACTCTCAACCTGACGGGCAACACGTCCTCCTGTTCCTGGTTGCCTACCCTATACTATACTCTCAACCTGACGGGCAACACGTCCTCCTGTTCCTGGTTGCCTACCCTATACTATACTCTCAACCTGACGGGCAACACGTCCTCCTGTTCCTGGTTGCCTACCCTATACTATACTCTCAACCTGACGGGCAACACGTCCTCCTGTTCCTGGTTGCCTACCCTATACTATACTCTCAACCTGACGGGCAACACGTCCTCCTGTTCCTGGTTGCCTACCCTATACTATACTCTCAACCTGACGGGCAACACGTCCTCCTGTTCCTGGTTGCCTACCCTATACTATACTCTCAACCTGACGGGCAACACGTCCTCCTGTTCCTGGTTGCCTACCCTATACTATACTCTCAACCTGACGGGCAACACGTCCTCCTGTTCCTGGTTGCCTACCCTATACTATACTCTCAACCTGACGGGCAACACGTCCTCCTGTTCCTGGTTGCCTACCCTATACTATACTCTCAACCTGACGGGCAACACGTCCTCCTGTTCCTGGTTGCCTACCCTATACTATACTCTCAACCTGACGGGCAACACGTCCTCCTGTTCCTGGTTGCCTACCCTATACTATACTCTCAACCTGACGGGCAACACGTCCTCCTGTTCCTGGTTGCCTACCCTATACTATACTCTCAACCTGACGGGCAACACGTCCTCCTGTTCCTGGTTGCCTACCCTATACTATACTCTCAACCTGACGGGCAACACGTCCTCCTGTTCCTGGTTGCCTACCCTATACTATACTCTCAACCTGACGGGCAACACGTCCTCCTGTTCCTGGTTGCCTACCCTATACTATACTCTCAACCTGACGGGCAACACGTCCTCCTGTTCCTGGTTGCCTACCCTATACTATACTCTCAACCTGACGGGCAACACGTCCTCCTGTTCCTGGTTGCCTACCCTATACTATACTCTCAACCTGACGGGCAACACGTCCTCCTGTTCCTGGTTGCCTACCCTATACTATACTCTCAACCTGACGGGCAACACGTCCTCCTGTTCCTGGTTGCCTACCCTATACTATACTCTCAACCTGACGGGCAACACGTCCTCCTGTTCCTGGTTGCCTACCCTATACTATACTCTCAACCTGACGGGCAACACGTCCTCCTGTTCCTGGTTGCCTACCCTATACTATACTCTCAACCTGACGGGCAACACGTCCTCCTGTTCCTGGTTGCCTACCCTATACTATACTCTCAACCTGACGGGCAACACGTCCTCCTGTTCCTGGTTGCCTACCCTATACTATACTCTCAACCTGACGGGCAACACGTCCTCCTGTTCCTGGTTGCCTACCCTATACTATACTCTCAACCTGACGGGCAACACGTCCTCCTGTTCCTGGTTGCCTACCCTATACTATACTCTCAACCTGACGGGCAACACGTCCTCCTGTTCCTGGTTGCCTACCCTATACTATACTCTCAACCTGACGGGCAACACGTCCTCCTGTTCCTGGTTGCCTACCCTATACTATACTCTCAACCTGACGGGCAACACGTCCTCCTGTTCCTGGTTGCCTACCCTATACTATACTCTCAACCTGACGGGCAACACGTCCTCCTGTTCCTGGTTGCCTACCCTATACTATACTCTCAACCTGACGGGCAACACGTCCTCCTGTTCCTGGTTGCCTACCCTATACTATACTCTCAACCTGACGGGCAACACGTCCTCCTGTTCCTGGTTGCCTACCCTATACTATACTCTCAACCTGACGGGCAACACGTCCTCCTGTTCCTGGTTGCCTACCCTATACTATACTCTCAACCTGACGGGCAACACGTCCTCCTGTTCCTGGTTGCCTACCCTATACTATACTCTCAACCTGACGGGCAACACGTCCTCCTGTTCCTGGTTGCCTACCCTATACTATACTCTCAACCTGACGGGCAACACGTCCTCCTGTTCCTGGTTGCCTACCCTATACTATACTCTCAACCTGACGGGCAACACGTCCTCCTGTTCCTGGTTGCCTACCCTATACTATACTCTCAACCTGACGGGCAACACGTCCTCCTGTTCCTGGTTGCCTACCCTATACTATACTCTCAACCTGACGGGCAACACGTCCTCCTGTTCCTGGTTGCCTACCCTATACTATACTCTCAACCTGACGGGCAACACGTCCTCCTGTTCCTGGTTGCCTACCCTATACTATACTCTCAACCTGACGGGCAACACGTCCTCCTGTTCCTGGTTGCCTACCCTATACTATACTCTCAACCTGACGGGCAACACGTCCTCCTGTTCCTGGTTGCCTACCCTATACTATACTCTCAACCTGACGGGCAACACGTCCTCCTGTTCCTGGTTGCCTACCCTATACTATACTCTCAACCTGACGGGCAACACGTCCTCCTGTTCCTGGTTGCCTACCCTATACTATACTCTCAACCTGACGGGCAACACGTCCTCCTGTTCCTGGTTGCCTACCCTATACTATACTCTCAACCTGACGGGCAACACGTCCTCCTGTTCCTGGTTGCCTACCCTATACTATACTCTCAACCTGACGGGCAACACGTCCTCCTGTTCCTGGTTGCCTACCCTATACTATACTCTCAACCTGACGGGCAACACGTCCTCCTGTTCCTGGTTGCCTACCCTATACTATACTCTCAACCTGACGGGCAACACGTCCTCCTGTTCCTGGTTGCCTACCCTATACTATACTCTCAACCTGACGGGCAACACGTCCTCCTGTTCCTGGTTGCCTACCCTATACTATACTCTCAACCTGACGGGCAACACGTCCTCCTGTTCCTGGTTGCCTACCCTATACTATACTCTCAACCTGACGGGCAACACGTCCTCCTGTTCCTGGTTGCCTACCCTATACTATACTCTCAACCTGACGGGCAACACGTCCTCCTGTTCCTGGTTGCCTACCCTATACTATACTCTCAACCTGACGGGCAACACGTCCTCCTGTTCCTGGTTGCCTACCCTATACTATACTCTCAACCTGACGGGCAACACGTCCTCCTGTTCCTGGTTGCCTACCCTATACTATACTCTCAACCTGACGGGCAACACGTCCTCCTGTTCCTGGTTGCCTACCCTATACTATACTCTCAACCTGACGGGCAACACGTCCTCCTGTTCCTGGTTGCCTACCCTATACTATACTCTCAACCTGACGGGCAACACGTCCTCCTGTTCCTGGTTGCCTACCCTATACTATACTCTCAACCTGACGGGCAACACGTCCTCCTGTTCCTGGTTGCCTACCCTATACTATACTCTCAACCTGACGGGCAACACGTCCTCCTGTTCCTGGTTGCCTACCCTATACTATACTCTCAACCTGACGGGCAACACGTCCTCCTGTTCCTGGTTGCCTACCCTATACTATACTCTCAACCTGACGGGCAACACGTCCTCCTGTTCCTGGTTGCCTACCCTATACTATACTCTCAACCTGACGGGCAACACGTCCTCCTGTTCCTGGTTGCCTACCCTATACTATACTCTCAACCTGACGGGCAACACGTCCTCCTGTTCCTGGTTGCCTACCCTATACTATACTCTCAACCTGACGGGCAACACGTCCTCCTGTTCCTGGTTGCCTACCCTATACTATACTCTCAACCTGACGGGCAACACGTCCTCCTGTTCCTGGTTGCCTACCCTATACTATACTCTCAACCTGACGGGCAACACGTCCTCCTGTTCCTGGTTGCCTACCCTATACTATACTCTCAACCTGACGGGCAACACGTCCTCCTGTTCCTGGTTGCCTACCCTATACTATACTCTCAACCTGACGGGCAACACGTCCTCCTGTTCCTGGTTGCCTACCCTATACTATACTCTCAACCTGACGGGCAACACGTCCTCCTGTTCCTGGTTGCCTACCCTATACTATACTCTCAACCTGACGGGCAACACGTCCTCCTGTTCCTGGTTGCCTACCCTATACTATACTCTCAACCTGACGGGCAACACGTCCTCCTGTTCCTGGTTGCCTACCCTATACTATACTCTCAACCTGACGGGCAACACGTCCTCCTGTTCCTGGTTGCCTACCCTATACTATACTCTCAACCTGACGGGCAACACGTCCTCCTGTTCCTGGTTGCCTACCCTATACTATACTCTCAACCTGACGGGCAACACGTCCTCCTGTTCCTGGTTGCCTACCCTATACTATACTCTCAACCTGACGGGCAACACGTCCTCCTGTTCCTGGTTGCCTACCCTATACTATACTCTCAACCTGACGGGCAACACGTCCTCCTGTTCCTGGTTGCCTACCCTATACTATACTCTCAACCTGACGGGCAACACGTCCTCCTGTTCCTGGTTGCCTACCCTATACTATACTCTCAACCTGACGGGCAACACGTCCTCCTGTTCCTGGTTGCCTACCCTATACTATACTCTCAACCTGACGGGCAACACGTCCTCCTGTTCCTGGTTGCCTACCCTATACTATACTCTCAACCTGACGGGCAACACGTCCTCCTGTTCCTGGTTGCCTACCCTATACTATACTCTCAACCTGACGGGCAACACGTCCTCCTGTTCCTGGTTGCCTACCCTATACTATACTCTCAACCTGACGGGCAACACGTCCTCCTGTTCCTGGTTGCCTACCCTATACTATACTCTCAACCTGACGGGCAACACGTCCTCCTGTTCCTGGTTGCCTACCCTATACTATACTCTCAACCTGACGGGCAACACGTCCTCCTGTTCCTGGTTGCCTACCCTATACTATACTCTCAACCTGACGGGCAACACGTCCTCCTGTTCCTGGTTGCCTACCCTATACTATACTCTCAACCTGACGGGCAACACGTCCTCCTGTTCCTGGTTGCCTACCCTATACTATACTCTCAACCTGACGGGCAACACGTCCTCCTGTTCCTGGTTGCCTACCCTATACTATACTCTCAACCTGACGGGCAACACGTCCTCCTGTTCCTGGTTGCCTACCCTATACTATACTCTCAACCTGACGGGCAACACGTCCTCCTGTTCCTGGTTGCCTACCCTATACTATACTCTCAACCTGACGGGCAACACGTCCTCCTGTTCCTGGTTGCCTACCCTATACTATACTCTCAACCTGACGGGCAACACGTCCTCCTGTTCCTGGTTGCCTACCCTATACTATACTCTCAACCTGACGGGCAACACGTCCTCCTGTTCCTGGTTGCCTACCCTATACTATACTCTCAACCTGACGGGCAACACGTCCTCCTGTTCCTGGTTGCCTACCCTATACTATACTCTCAACCTGACGGGCAACACGTCCTCCTGTTCCTGGTTGCCTACCCTATACTATACTCTCAACCTGACGGGCAACACGTCCTCCTGTTCCTGGTTGCCTACCCTATACTATACTCTCAACCTGACGGGCAACACGTCCTCCTGTTCCTGGTTGCCTACCCTATACTATACTCTCAACCTGACGGGCAACACGTCCTCCTGTTCCTGGTTGCCTACCCTATACTATACTCTCAACCTGACGGGCAACACGTCCTCCTGTTCCTGGTTGCCTACCCTATACTATACTCTCAACCTGACGGGCAACACGTCCTCCTGTTCCTGGTTGCCTACCCTATACTATACTCTCAACCTGACGGGCAACACGTCCTCCTGTTCCTGGTTGCCTACCCTATACTATACTCTCAACCTGACGGGCAACACGTCCTCCTGTTCCTGGTTGCCTACCCTATACTATACTCTCAACCTGACGGGCAACACGTCCTCCTGTTCCTGGTTGCCTACCCTATACTATACTCTCAACCTGACGGGCAACACGTCCTCCTGTTCCTGGTTGCCTACCCTATACTATACTCTCAACCTGACGGGCAACACGTCCTCCTGTTCCTGGTTGCCTACCCTATACTATACTCTCAACCTGACGGGCAACACGTCCTCCTGTTCCTGGTTGCCTACCCTATACTATACTCTCAACCTGACGGGCAACACGTCCTCCTGTTCCTGGTTGCCTACCCTATACTATACTCTCAACCTGACGGGCAACACGTCCTCCTGTTCCTGGTTGCCTACCCTATACTATACTCTCAACCTGACGGGCAACACGTCCTCCTGTTCCTGGTTGCCTACCCTATACTATACTCTCAACCTGACGGGCAACACGTCCTCCTGTTCCTGGTTGCCTACCCTATACTATACTCTCAACCTGACGGGCAACACGTCCTCCTGTTCCTGGTTGCCTACCCTATACTATACTCTCAACCTGACGGGCAACACGTCCTCCTGTTCCTGGTTGCCTACCCTATACTATACTCTCAACCTGACGGGCAACACGTCCTCCTGTTCCTGGTTGCCTACCCTATACTATACTCTCAACCTGACGGGCAACACGTCCTCCTGTTCCTGGTTGCCTACCCTATACTATACTCTCAACCTGACGGGCAACACGTCCTCCTGTTCCTGGTTGCCTACCCTATACTATACTCTCAACCTGACGGGCAACACGTCCTCCTGTTCCTGGTTGCCTACCCTATACTATACTCTCAACCTGACGGGCAACACGTCCTCCTGTTCCTGGTTGCCTACCCTATACTATACTCTCAACCTGACGGGCAACACGTCCTCCTGTTCCTGGTTGCCTACCCTATACTATACTCTCAACCTGACGGGCAACACGTCCTCCTGTTCCTGGTTGCCTACCCTATACTATACTCTCAACCTGACGGGCAACACGTCCTCCTGTTCCTGGTTGCCTACCCTATACTATACTCTCAACCTGACGGGCAACACGTCCTCCTGTTCCTGGTTGCCTACCCTATACTATACTCTCAACCTGACGGGCAACACGTCCTCCTGTTCCTGGTTGCCTACCCTATACTATACTCTCAACCTGACGGGCAACACGTCCTCCTGTTCCTGGTTGCCTACCCTATACTATACTCTCAACCTGACGGGCAACACGTCCTCCTGTTCCTGGTTGCCTACCCTATACTATACTCTCAACCTGACGGGCAACACGTCCTCCTGTTCCTGGTTGCCTACCCTATACTATACTCTCAACCTGACGGGCAACACGTCCTCCTGTTCCTGGTTGCCTACCCTATACTATACTCTCAACCTGACGGGCAACACGTCCTCCTGTTCCTGGTTGCCTACCCTATACTATACTCTCAACCTGACGGGCAACACGTCCTCCTGTTCCTGGTTGCCTACCCTATACTATACTCTCAACCTGACGGGCAACACGTCCTCCTGTTCCTGGTTGCCTACCCTATACTATACTCTCAACCTGACGGGCAACACGTCCTCCTGTTCCTGGTTGCCTACCCTATACTATACTCTCAACCTGACGGGCAACACGTCCTCCTGTTCCTGGTTGCCTACCCTATACTATACTCTCAACCTGACGGGCAACACGTCCTCCTGTTCCTGGTTGCCTACCCTATACTATACTCTCAACCTGACGGGCAACACGTCCTCCTGTTCCTGGTTGCCTACCCTATACTATACTCTCAACCTGACGGGCAACACGTCCTCCTGTTCCTGGTTGCCTACCCTATACTATACTCTCAACCTGACGGGCAACACGTCCTCCTGTTCCTGGTTGCCTACCCTATACTATACTCTCAACCTGACGGGCAACACGTCCTCCTGTTCCTGGTTGCCTACCCTATACTATACTCTCAACCTGACGGGCAACACGTCCTCCTGTTCCTGGTTGCCTACCCTATACTATACTCTCAACCTGACGGGCAACACGTCCTCCTGTTCCTGGTTGCCTACCCTATACTATACTCTCAACCTGACGGGCAACACGTCCTCCTGTTCCTGGTTGCCTACCCTATACTATACTCTCAACCTGACGGGCAACACGTCCTCCTGTTCCTGGTTGCCTACCCTATACTATACTCTCAACCTGACGGGCAACACGTCCTCCTGTTCCTGGTTGCCTACCCTATACTATACTCTCAACCTGACGGGCAACACGTCCTCCTGTTCCTGGTTGCCTACCCTATACTATACTCTCAACCTGACGGGCAACACGTCCTCCTGTTCCTGGTTGCCTACCCTATACTATACTCTCAACCTGACGGGCAACACGTCCTCCTGTTCCTGGTTGCCTACCCTATACTATACTCTCAACCTGACGGGCAACACGTCCTCCTGTTCCTGGTTGCCTACCCTATACTATACTCTCAACCTGACGGGCAACACGTCCTCCTGTTCCTGGTTGCCTACCCTATACTATACTCTCAACCTGACGGGCAACACGTCCTCCTGTTCCTGGTTGCCTACCCTATACTATACTCTCAACCTGACGGGCAACACGTCCTCCTGTTCCTGGTTGCCTACCCTATACTATACTCTCAACCTGACGGGCAACACGTCCTCCTGTTCCTGGTTGCCTACCCTATACTATACTCTCAACCTGACGGGCAACACGTCCTCCTGTTCCTGGTTGCCTACCCTATACTATACTCTCAACCTGACGGGCAACACGTCCTCCTGTTCCTGGTTGCCTACCCTATACTATACTCTCAACCTGACGGGCAACACGTCCTCCTGTTCCTGGTTGCCTACCCTATACTATACTCTCAACCTGACGGGCAACACGTCCTCCTGTTCCTGGTTGCCTACCCTATACTATACTCTCAACCTGACGGGCAACACGTCCTCCTGTTCCTGGTTGCCTACCCTATACTATACTCTCAACCTGACGGGCAACACGTCCTCCTGTTCCTGGTTGCCTACCCTATACTATACTCTCAACCTGACGGGCAACACGTCCTCCTGTTCCTGGTTGCCTACCCTATACTATACTCTCAACCTGACGGGCAACACGTCCTCCTGTTCCTGGTTGCCTACCCTATACTATACTCTCAACCTGACGGGCAACACGTCCTCCTGTTCCTGGTTGCCTACCCTATACTATACTCTCAACCTGACGGGCAACACGTCCTCCTGTTCCTGGTTGCCTACCCTATACTATACTCTCAACCTGACGGGCAACACGTCCTCCTGTTCCTGGTTGCCTACCCTATACTATACTCTCAACCTGACGGGCAACACGTCCTCCTGTTCCTGGTTGCCTACCCTATACTATACTCTCAACCTGACGGGCAACACGTCCTCCTGTTCCTGGTTGCCTACCCTATACTATACTCTCAACCTGACGGGCAACACGTCCTCCTGTTCCTGGTTGCCTACCCTATACTATACTCTCAACCTGACGGGCAACACGTCCTCCTGTTCCTGGTTGCCTACCCTATACTATACTCTCAACCTGACGGGCAACACGTCCTCCTGTTCCTGGTTGCCTACCCTATACTATACTCTCAACCTGACGGGCAACACGTCCTCCTGTTCCTGGTTGCCTACCCTATACTATACTCTCAACCTGACGGGCAACACGTCCTCCTGTTCCTGGTTGCCTACCCTATACTATACTCTCAACCTGACGGGCAACACGTCCTCCTGTTCCTGGTTGCCTACCCTATACTATACTCTCAACCTGACGGGCAACACGTCCTCCTGTTCCTGGTTGCCTACCCTATACTATACTCTCAACCTGACGGGCAACACGTCCTCCTGTTCCTGGTTGCCTACCCTATACTATACTCTCAACCTGACGGGCAACACGTCCTCCTGTTCCTGGTTGCCTACCCTATACTATACTCTCAACCTGACGGGCAACACGTCCTCCTGTTCCTGGTTGCCTACCCTATACTATACTCTCAACCTGACGGGCAACACGTCCTCCTGTTCCTGGTTGCCTACCCTATACTATACTCTCAACCTGACGGGCAACACGTCCTCCTGTTCCTGGTTGCCTACCCTATACTATACTCTCAACCTGACGGGCAACACGTCCTCCTGTTCCTGGTTGCCTACCCTATACTATACTCTCAACCTGACGGGCAACACGTCCTCCTGTTCCTGGTTGCCTACCCTATACTATACTCTCAACCTGACGGGCAACACGTCCTCCTGTTCCTGGTTGCCTACCCTATACTATACTCTCAACCTGACGGGCAACACGTCCTCCTGTTCCTGGTTGCCTACCCTATACTATACTCTCAACCTGACGGGCAACACGTCCTCCTGTTCCTGGTTGCCTACCCTATACTATACTCTCAACCTGACGGGCAACACGTCCTCCTGTTCCTGGTTGCCTACCCTATACTATACTCTCAACCTGACGGGCAACACGTCCTCCTGTTCCTGGTTGCCTACCCTATACTATACTCTCAACCTGACGGGCAACACGTCCTCCTGTTCCTGGTTGCCTACCCTATACTATACTCTCAACCTGACGGGCAACACGTCCTCCTGTTCCTGGTTGCCTACCCTATACTATACTCTCAACCTGACGGGCAACACGTCCTCCTGTTCCTGGTTGCCTACCCTATACTATACTCTCAACCTGACGGGCAACACGTCCTCCTGTTCCTGGTTGCCTACCCTATACTATACTCTCAACCTGACGGGCAACACGTCCTCCTGTTCCTGGTTGCCTACCCTATACTATACTCTCAACCTGACGGGCAACACGTCCTCCTGTTCCTGGTTGCCTACCCTATACTATACTCTCAACCTGACGGGCAACACGTCCTCCTGTTCCTGGTTGCCTACCCTATACTATACTCTCAACCTGACGGGCAACACGTCCTCCTGTTCCTGGTTGCCTACCCTATACTATACTCTCAACCTGACGGGCAACACGTCCTCCTGTTCCTGGTTGCCTACCCTATACTATACTCTCAACCTGACGGGCAACACGTCCTCCTGTTCCTGGTTGCCTACCCTATACTATACTCTCAACCTGACGGGCAACACGTCCTCCTGTTCCTGGTTGCCTACCCTATACTATACTCTCAACCTGACGGGCAACACGTCCTCCTGTTCCTGGTTGCCTACCCTATACTATACTCTCAACCTGACGGGCAACACGTCCTCCTGTTCCTGGTTGCCTACCCTATACTATACTCTCAACCTGACGGGCAACACGTCCTCCTGTTCCTGGTTGCCTACCCTATACTATACTCTCAACCTGACGGGCAACACGTCCTCCTGTTCCTGGTTGCCTACCCTATACTATACTCTCAACCTGACGGGCAACACGTCCTCCTGTTCCTGGTTGCCTACCCTATACTATACTCTCAACCTGACGGGCAACACGTCCTCCTGTTCCTGGTTGCCTACCCTATACTATACTCTCAACCTGACGGGCAACACGTCCTCCTGTTCCTGGTTGCCTACCCTATACTATACTCTCAACCTGACGGGCAACACGTCCTCCTGTTCCTGGTTGCCTACCCTATACTATACTCTCAACCTGACGGGCAACACGTCCTCCTGTTCCTGGTTGCCTACCCTATACTATACTCTCAACCTGACGGGCAACACGTCCTCCTGTTCCTGGTTGCCTACCCTATACTATACTCTCAACCTGACGGGCAACACGTCCTCCTGTTCCTGGTTGCCTACCCTATACTATACTCTCAACCTGACGGGCAACACGTCCTCCTGTTCCTGGTTGCCTACCCTATACTATACTCTCAACCTGACGGGCAACACGTCCTCCTGTTCCTGGTTGCCTACCCTATACTATACTCTCAACCTGACGGGCAACACGTCCTCCTGTTCCTGGTTGCCTACCCTATACTATACTCTCAACCTGACGGGCAACACGTCCTCCTGTTCCTGGTTGCCTACCCTATACTATACTCTCAACCTGACGGGCAACACGTCCTCCTGTTCCTGGTTGCCTACCCTATACTATACTCTCAACCTGACGGGCAACACGTCCTCCTGTTCCTGGTTGCCTACCCTATACTATACTCTCAACCTGACGGGCAACACGTCCTCCTGTTCCTGGTTGCCTACCCTATACTATACTCTCAACCTGACGGGCAACACGTCCTCCTGTTCCTGGTTGCCTACCCTATACTATACTCTCAACCTGACGGGCAACACGTCCTCCTGTTCCTGGTTGCCTACCCTATACTATACTCTCAACCTGACGGGCAACACGTCCTCCTGTTCCTGGTTGCCTACCCTATACTATACTCTCAACCTGACGGGCAACACGTCCTCCTGTTCCTGGTTGCCTACCCTATACTATACTCTCAACCTGACGGGCAACACGTCCTCCTGTTCCTGGTTGCCTACCCTATACTATACTCTCAACCTGACGGGCAACACGTCCTCCTGTTCCTGGTTGCCTACCCTATACTATACTCTCAACCTGACGGGCAACACGTCCTCCTGTTCCTGGTTGCCTACCCTATACTATACTCTCAACCTGACGGGCAACACGTCCTCCTGTTCCTGGTTGCCTACCCTATACTATACTCTCAACCTGACGGGCAACACGTCCTCCTGTTCCTGGTTGCCTACCCTATACTATACTCTCAACCTGACGGGCAACACGTCCTCCTGTTCCTGGTTGCCTACCCTATACTATACTCTCAACCTGACGGGCAACACGTCCTCCTGTTCCTGGTTGCCTACCCTATACTATACTCTCAACCTGACGGGCAACACGTCCTCCTGTTCCTGGTTGCCTACCCTATACTATACTCTCAACCTGACGGGCAACACGTCCTCCTGTTCCTGGTTGCCTACCCTATACTATACTCTCAACCTGACGGGCAACACGTCCTCCTGTTCCTGGTTGCCTACCCTATACTATACTCTCAACCTGACGGGCAACACGTCCTCCTGTTCCTGGTTGCCTACCCTATACTATACTCTCAACCTGACGGGCAACACGTCCTCCTGTTCCTGGTTGCCTACCCTATACTATACTCTCAACCTGACGGGCAACACGTCCTCCTGTTCCTGGTTGCCTACCCTATACTATACTCTCAACCTGACGGGCAACACGTCCTCCTGTTCCTGGTTGCCTACCCTATACTATACTCTCAACCTGACGGGCAACACGTCCTCCTGTTCCTGGTTGCCTACCCTATACTATACTCTCAACCTGACGGGCAACACGTCCTCCTGTTCCTGGTTGCCTACCCTATACTATACTCTCAACCTGACGGGCAACACGTCCTCCTGTTCCTGGTTGCCTACCCTATACTATACTCTCAACCTGACGGGCAACACGTCCTCCTGTTCCTGGTTGCCTACCCTATACTATACTCTCAACCTGACGGGCAACACGTCCTCCTGTTCCTGGTTGCCTACCCTATACTATACTCTCAACCTGACGGGCAACACGTCCTCCTGTTCCTGGTTGCCTACCCTATACTATACTCTCAACCTGACGGGCAACACGTCCTCCTGTTCCTGGTTGCCTACCCTATACTATACTCTCAACCTGACGGGCAACACGTCCTCCTGTTCCTGGTTGCCTACCCTATACTATACTCTCAACCTGACGGGCAACACGTCCTCCTGTTCCTGGTTGCCTACCCTATACTATACTCTCAACCTGACGGGCAACACGTCCTCCTGTTCCTGGTTGCCTACCCTATACTATACTCTCAACCTGACGGGCAACACGTCCTCCTGTTCCTGGTTGCCTACCCTATACTATACTCTCAACCTGACGGGCAACACGTCCTCCTGTTCCTGGTTGCCTACCCTATACTATACTCTCAACCTGACGGGCAACACGTCCTCCTGTTCCTGGTTGCCTACCCTATACTATACTCTCAACCTGACGGGCAACACGTCCTCCTGTTCCTGGTTGCCTACCCTATACTATACTCTCAACCTGACGGGCAACACGTCCTCCTGTTCCTGGTTGCCTACCCTATACTATACTCTCAACCTGACGGGCAACACGTCCTCCTGTTCCTGGTTGCCTACCCTATACTATACTCTCAACCTGACGGGCAACACGTCCTCCTGTTCCTGGTTGCCTACCCTATACTATACTCTCAACCTGACGGGCAACACGTCCTCCTGTTCCTGGTTGCCTACCCTATACTATACTCTCAACCTGACGGGCAACACGTCCTCCTGTTCCTGGTTGCCTACCCTATACTATACTCTCAACCTGACGGGCAACACGTCCTCCTGTTCCTGGTTGCCTACCCTATACTATACTCTCAACCTGACGGGCAACACGTCCTCCTGTTCCTGGTTGCCTACCCTATACTATACTCTCAACCTGACGGGCAACACGTCCTCCTGTTCCTGGTTGCCTACCCTATACTATACTCTCAACCTGACGGGCAACACGTCCTCCTGTTCCTGGTTGCCTACCCTATACTATACTCTCAACCTGACGGGCAACACGTCCTCCTGTTCCTGGTTGCCTACCCTATACTATACTCTCAACCTGACGGGCAACACGTCCTCCTGTTCCTGGTTGCCTACCCTATACTATACTCTCAACCTGACGGGCAACACGTCCTCCTGTTCCTGGTTGCCTACCCTATACTATACTCTCAACCTGACGGGCAACACGTCCTCCTGTTCCTGGTTGCCTACCCTATACTATACTCTCAACCTGACGGGCAACACGTCCTCCTGTTCCTGGTTGCCTACCCTATACTATACTCTCAACCTGACGGGCAACACGTCCTCCTGTTCCTGGTTGCCTACCCTATACTATACTCTCAACCTGACGGGCAACACGTCCTCCTGTTCCTGGTTGCCTACCCTATACTATACTCTCAACCTGACGGGCAACACGTCCTCCTGTTCCTGGTTGCCTACCCTATACTATACTCTCAACCTGACGGGCAACACGTCCTCCTGTTCCTGGTTGCCTACCCTATACTATACTCTCAACCTGACGGGCAACACGTCCTCCTGTTCCTGGTTGCCTACCCTATACTATACTCTCAACCTGACGGGCAACACGTCCTCCTGTTCCTGGTTGCCTACCCTATACTATACTCTCAACCTGACGGGCAACACGTCCTCCTGTTCCTGGTTGCCTACCCTATACTATACTCTCAACCTGACGGGCAACACGTCCTCCTGTTCCTGGTTGCCTACCCTATACTATACTCTCAACCTGACGGGCAACACGTCCTCCTGTTCCTGGTTGCCTACCCTATACTATACTCTCAACCTGACGGGCAACACGTCCTCCTGTTCCTGGTTGCCTACCCTATACTATACTCTCAACCTGACGGGCAACACGTCCTCCTGTTCCTGGTTGCCTACCCTATACTATACTCTCAACCTGACGGGCAACACGTCCTCCTGTTCCTGGTTGCCTACCCTATACTATACTCTCAACCTGACGGGCAACACGTCCTCCTGTTCCTGGTTGCCTACCCTATACTATACTCTCAACCTGACGGGCAACACGTCCTCCTGTTCCTGGTTGCCTACCCTATACTATACTCTCAACCTGACGGGCAACACGTCCTCCTGTTCCTGGTTGCCTACCCTATACTATACTCTCAACCTGACGGGCAACACGTCCTCCTGTTCCTGGTTGCCTACCCTATACTATACTCTCAACCTGACGGGCAACACGTCCTCCTGTTCCTGGTTGCCTACCCTATACTATACTCTCAACCTGACGGGCAACACGTCCTCCTGTTCCTGGTTGCCTACCCTATACTATACTCTCAACCTGACGGGCAACACGTCCTCCTGTTCCTGGTTGCCTACCCTATACTATACTCTCAACCTGACGGGCAACACGTCCTCCTGTTCCTGGTTGCCTACCCTATACTATACTCTCAACCTGACGGGCAACACGTCCTCCTGTTCCTGGTTGCCTACCCTATACTATACTCTCAACCTGACGGGCAACACGTCCTCCTGTTCCTGGTTGCCTACCCTATACTATACTCTCAACCTGACGGGCAACACGTCCTCCTGTTCCTGGTTGCCTACCCTATACTATACTCTCAACCTGACGGGCAACACGTCCTCCTGTTCCTGGTTGCCTACCCTATACTATACTCTCAACCTGACGGGCAACACGTCCTCCTGTTCCTGGTTGCCTACCCTATACTATACTCTCAACCTGACGGGCAACACGTCCTCCTGTTCCTGGTTGCCTACCCTATACTATACTCTCAACCTGACGGGCAACACGTCCTCCTGTTCCTGGTTGCCTACCCTATACTATACTCTCAACCTGACGGGCAACACGTCCTCCTGTTCCTGGTTGCCTACCCTATACTATACTCTCAACCTGACGGGCAACACGTCCTCCTGTTCCTGGTTGCCTACCCTATACTATACTCTCAACCTGACGGGCAACACGTCCTCCTGTTCCTGGTTGCCTACCCTATACTATACTCTCAACCTGACGGGCAACACGTCCTCCTGGTTCCTGGTTGCCTACCCTATACTATACTCTCAACCTGACGGGCAACACGTCCTCCTGTTCCTGGTTGCCTACCCTATACTATACTCTCAACCTGACGGGCAACACGTCCTCCTGGTTCCTGGTTGCCTACCCTATACTATACTCTCAACCTGACGGGCAACACGTCCTCCTGTTCCTGGTTGCCTACCCTATACTATACTCTCAACCTGACGGGCAACACGTCCTCCTGTTCCTGGTTGCCTACCCTATACTATACTCTCAACCTGACGGGCAACACGTCCTCCTGTTCCTGGTTGCCTACCCTATACTATACTCTCAACCTGACGGGCAACACGTCCTCCTGTTCCTGGTTGCCTACCCTATACTATACTCTCAACCTGACGGGCAACACGTCCTCCTGTTCCTGGTTGCCTACCCTATACTATACTCTCAACCTGACGGGCAACACGTCCTCCTGTTCCTGGTTGCCTACCCTATACTATACTCTCAACCTGACGGGCAACACGTCCTCCTGGTTCCTGGTTGCCTACCCTATACTATACTCTCAACCTGACGGGCAACACGTCCTCCTGTTCCTGGTTGCCTACCCTATACTATACTCTCAACCTGACGGGCAACACGTCCTCCTGGTTCCTGGTTGCCTACCCTATACTATACTCTCAACCTGACGGGCAACACGTCCTCCTGTTCCTGGTTGCCTACCCTATACTATACTCTCAACCTGACGGGCAACACGTCCTCCTGGTTCCTGGTTGCCTACCCTATACTATACTCTCAACCTGACGGGCAACACGTCCTCCTGTTCCTGGTTGCCTACCCTATACTATACTCTCAACCTGACGGGCAACACGTCCTCCTGGTTCCTGGTTGCCTACCCTATACTATACTCTCAACCTGACGGGCAACACGTCCTCCTGTTCCTGGTTGCCTACCCTATACTATACTCTCAACCTGACGGGCAACACGTCCTCCTGGTTCCTGGTTGCCTACCCTATACTATACTCTCAACCTGACGGGCAACACGTCCTCCTGTTCCTGGTTGCCTACCCTATACTATACTCTCAACCTGACGGGCAACACGTCCTCCTGTTCCTGGTTGCCTACCCTATACTATACTCTCAACCTGACGGGCAACACGTCCTCCTGGTTCCTGGTTGCCTACCCTATACTATACTCTCAACCTGACGGGCAACACGTCCTCCTGTTCCTGGTTGCCTACCCTATACTATACTCTCAACCTGACGGGCAACACGTCCTCCTGGTTCCTGGTTGCCTACCCTATACTATACTCTCAACCTGACGGGCAACACGTCCTCCTGTTCCTGGTTGCCTACCCTATACTATACTCTCAACCTGACGGGCAACACGTCCTCCTGGTTCCTGGTTGCCTACCCTATACTATACTCTCAACCTGACGGGCAACACGTCCTCCTGGTTCCTGGTTGCCTACCCTATACTATACTCTCAACCTGACGGGCAACACGTCCTCCTGTTCCTGGTTGCCTACCCTATACTATACTCTCAACCTGACGGGCAACACGTCCTCCTGGTTCCTGGTTGCCTACCCTATACTATACTCTCAACCTGACGGGCAACACGTCCTCCTGTTCCTGGTTGCCTACCCTATACTATACTCTCAACCTGACGGGCAACACGTCCTCCTGGTTCCTGGTTGCCTACCCTATACTATACTCTCAACCTGACGGGCAACACGTCCTCCTGTTCCTGGTTGCCTACCCTATACTATACTCTCAACCTGACGGGCAACACGTCCTCCTGTTCCTGGTTGCCTACCCTATACTATACTCTCAACCTGACGGGCAACACGTCCTCCTGGTTCCTGGTTGCCTACCCTATACTATACTCTCAACCTGACGGGCAACACGTCCTCCTGTTCCTGGTTGCCTACCCTATACTATACTCTCAACCTGACGGGCAACACGTCCTCCTGGTTCCTGGTTGCCTACCCTATACTATACTCTCAACCTGACGGGCAACACGTCCTCCTGTTCCTGGTTGCCTACCCTATACTATACTCTCAACCTGACGGGCAACACGTCCTCCTGGTTCCTGGTTGCCTACCCTATACTATACTCTCAACCTGACGGGCAACACGTCCTCCTGGTTCCTGGTTGCCTACCCTATACTATACTCTCAACCTGACGGGCAACACGTCCTCCTGGTTCCTGGTTGCCTACCCTATACTATACTCTCAACCTGACGGGCAACACGTCCTCCTGTTCCTGGTTGCCTACCCTATACTATACTCTCAACCTGACGGGCAACACGTCCTCCTGGTTCCTGGTTGCCTACCCTATACTATACTCTCAACCTGACGGGCAACACGTCCTCCTGTTCCTGGTTGCCTACCCTATACTATACTCTCAACCTGACGGGCAACACGTCCTCCTGTTCCTGGTTGCCTACCCTATACTATACTCTCAACCTGACGGGCAACACGTCCTCCTGGTTCCTGGTTGCCTACCCTATACTATACTCTCAACCTGACGGGCAACACGTCCTCCTGTTCCTGGTTGCCTACCCTATACTATACTCTCAACCTGACGGGCAACACGTCCTCCTGGTTCCTGGTTGCCTACCCTATACTATACTCTCAACCTGACGGGCAACACGTCCTCCTGTTCCTGGTTGCCTACCCTATACTATACTCTCAACCTGACGGGCAACACGTCCTCCTGTTCCTGGTTGCCTACCCTATACTATACTCTCAACCTGACGGGCAACACGTCCTCCTGTTCCTGGTTGCCTACCCTATACTATACTCTCAACCTGACGGGCAACACGTCCTCCTGTTCCTGGTTGCCTACCCTATACTATACTCTCAACCTGACGGGCAACACGTCCTCCTGTTCCTGGTTGCCTACCCTATACTATACTCTCAACCTGACGGGCAACACGTCCTCCTGTTCCTGGTTGCCTACCCTATACTATACTCTCAACCTGACGGGCAACACGTCCTCCTGTTCCTGGTTGCCTACCCTATACTATACTCTCAACCTGACGGGCAACACGTCCTCCTGTTCCTGGTTGCCTACCCTATACTATACTCTCAACCTGACGGGCAACACGTCCTCCTGGTTCCTGGTTGCCTACCCTATACTATACTCTCAACCTGACGGGCAACACGTCCTCCTGTTCCTGGTTGCCTACCCTATACTATACTCTCAACCTGACGGGCAACACGTCCTCCTGGTTCCTGGTTGCCTACCCTATACTATACTCTCAACCTGACGGGCAACACGTCCTCCTGTTCCTGGTTGCCTACCCTATACTATACTCTCAACCTGACGGGCAACACGTCCTCCTGGTTCCTGGTTGCCTACCCTATACTATACTCTCAACCTGACGGGCAACACGTCCTCCTGTTCCTGGTTGCCTACCCTATACTATACTCTCAACCTGACGGGCAACACGTCCTCCTGGTTCCTGGTTGCCTACCCTATACTATACTCTAACCTGACGTTCCTGTTGCCTATACTATACTCTCAACCTGACGGGCAACACG
>NC_092095.1:7667335-7689764 GCF_045679555.1 Salvelinus alpinus
TCTATTACATTATGACAGACCAGCTAGATCTAATGTCTCTATTATATTATGACAGACCAGCTAGATCTACATGTCTCTATTATATTATGACAGACCAGCTAGATCTAATGTCTCTATTATATTATGACAGACCAGCTAGATCTACTGTCTTTATTATATTATGACAGACCAGCTAGATCTAATGTCTCTATTACATTATGACAGACCAGCTAGATCTAATGTCTCTATTATATTATGACAGACCAGCTAGATCTAATGTCTCTATTACATTATGACAGACCAGCTAGATCTAATGTCTCTATTATATTATGACAGACCAGCTAGATCTACATGTCTCTATTATATTATGACAGACCAGCTAGATCTAATGTCTCTATTACATTATGACAGACCAGCTAGATCTAATGTCTCTATTATATTATGACAGACCAGCTAGATCTACTGTCTCTATTATATTATGACAGACCAGCTAGATCTAATGTCTCTATTATATTATGACAGACCAGCTAGATCTAATGTCTCTATTATATTATGACAGACCAGCTAGATCTAATGTCTCTATTATATTATGACAGACCAGCTAGATCTACTGTCTCTATTATATTATGACAGACTAGCTAGATCTAATGTCTCTATTATATTATGACAGACCAGCTAGATCTACTGTCTCTATTATATTATGACAGACTAGCTAGATCTAATGTCTCTATTACATTATGACAGACCAGCTAGATCTAATGTCTCTATTATATTATGACAGACCAGCTAGATCTAATGTCTCTATTACATTATGACAGACCAGCTAGATCTAATGTCTCTATTATATTATGACAGACCAGCTAGATCTAATGTCTCTATTACATTATGACAGACCAGCTAGATCTAATGTCTCTATTATATTATGACAGACCAGCTAGATCTAATGTCTCTATTATATTATGACAGACCAGCTAGATCTAATGTCTCTATTATATTATGACAGACCAGCTAGATCTAATGTCTCTATTATATTATGACAGACCAGCTAGATCTAATGTCTCTATTATATTATGACAGACCAGCTAGATCTACAGTATCTATTATATTATGACAGGCCAGCTAGATCTACTGTCTCTATTATATTATGACAGACCAGCTAGATCTAATGTCTCTATTATATTATGACAGACCAGCTAGATCTAATGTCTCTATTACATTATGACAGACCAGCTAGATCTAATGTCTCTATTATATTATGACAGACCAGCTAGATCTAATGTCTCTATTATATTATGACAGGCCAGCTAGATCTAATGTCTCTATTACATTATGACAGACCAGCTAGATCTAATGTCTCTATTATATTATGACAGACCAGCTAGATCTACTGTCTCTATTATATTATGACAGACCAGCTAGATCTAATGTCTCTATTATATTATGACAGACCAGCTAGATCTAATGTCTCTATTATATTATGACAGACCAGCTAGATCTAATGTCTCTGTTATATTATGACAGACCAGCTAGATCTACTGTCTCTATTATATTATGACAGACCAGCTAGATCTACTGTCTCTATTATATTATGACAGACCAGCTAGATCTAATGTCTCTATTATATTATGACAGACCAGCTAGATCTAATGTCTCTATTACATTATGACAGACCAGCTAGATCTAATGTCTCTATTACATTATGACAGACCAGCTAGATCTAATGTCTCTATTACATTATGACAGACCAGCTAGATCTAATGTCTCTATTACATTATGACAGACCAGCTAGATCTAATGTCTCTATTACATTATGACAGACCAGCTAGATCTAATGTCTCTATTACATTATGACAGACCAGCTAGATCTAATGTCTCTATTATATTATGACAGACCAGCTAGATCTAATGTCTCTATTATATTATGACAGACCAGCTAGATCTAATGTCTCTATTACATTATGACAGACCAGCTAGATCTACTGTCTCTATTACATTATGACAGACCAGCTAGATCTAATGTCTCTATTATATTATGACAGACCAGCTAGATCTACTGTCTCTATTATATTATGACAGACCAGCTAGATCTAATGTCTCTATTACATTATGGCAGACCAGCTAGATCTAATGTCTCTATTATATTATGACAGACCAGCTAGATCTACTGTCTCTATTACATAATGACAGACCAGGTAGATCTACTGCCTCTATTATATTATGACAGACCAGCTAGATCTAATCTCTCTGTTATATTATGACAGACCAGCTAGATCTAATGTCTCTATTATATTATGACAGACCAGCTAGATCTACTGTCTCTATTATATTATGACAGACCAGCTAGATCTAATGTCTCTATTATATTATGACAGACCAGCTAGATCTAATGTCTCTATTACATTATGACAGACCAGCTAGATCTAATGTCTCTATTATATTATGACAGACCAGCTAGATCTAATGTCTCTATTATATTATGACAGACCAGCTAGATCTAATGTCTCTATTATATTATGACAGACCAGCTAGATCTAATGTCTCTATTACATTATGACAGACCAGCTAGATCTAATGTCTCTATTACATTATGACAGACCAGCTAGATCTAATGTCTCTATTATATTATGACAGACCAGCTAGATCTAATGTCTCTATTATATTATGACAGACCAGCTAGATCTAATGTCTCTATTATATTATGACAGACCAGCTAGATCTAATGTCTCTATTATATTATGACAGACCAGCTAGATCTAATGTCTCTATTACATTATGACAGACCAGCTAGATCTAATGTCTCTATTATATTATGACAGACCAGCTAGATCTAATGTCTCTATTATATTATGACAGACCAGCTAGATCTAATGTCTCTATTATATAATGACAGACCAGCTAGATCTAATGTCTCTATTACATTATGACAGACCAGCTAGATCTAATGTCTCTATTATATTATGACAGACCAGCTAGATCTAATGTCTCTATTACATTATGACAGACCAGCTAGATCTAATGTCTCTATTATATAATGACAGACCAGCTAGATCTAATGTCTCTATTACATTATGACAGACCAGCTAGATCTAATGTCTCTATTATATAATGACAGACCAGCTAGATCTAATGTCTCTATTATATTATGACAGACCAGCTAGATCTACATGTCTCTATTATATAATGACAGACCAGCTAGATCTAATGTCTCTATTACATTATGACAGACCAGCTAGATCTAATGTCTCTATTATATAATGACAGACCAGCTAGATCTAATGTCTCTATTATATAATGACAGACCAGCTAGATCTAATGTCTCTATTACATTATGACAGACCAGCTAGATCTAATGTCTCTATTATATTATGACAGACCAGCTAGATCTAATGTCTCTATTACATTATGACAGACCAGCTAGATCTAATGTCTCTATTATATTATGACAGACCAGCTAGATCTAATGTCTCTATTATATTATGACAGACCAGCTAGATCTAATGTCTCTATTATATAATGACAGACCAGCTAGATCTAATGTCTCTATTACATTATGACAGACCAGCTAGATCTAATGTCTCTATTATATAATGACAGACCAGCTAGATCTAATGTCTCTATTATATTATGACAGACCAGCTAGATCTAATGTCTCTATTATATTATGACAGACCAGCTAGATCTAATGTCTCTATTATATTATGACAGACCAGCTAGATCTAATGTCTCTATTATATAATGACAGACCAGCTAGATCTAATGTCTCTATTACATTATGACAGACCAGCTAGATCTAATGTCTCTATTATATTATGACAGACCAGCTAGATCTAATGTCTCTATTACATTATGACAGACCAGCTAGATCTAATGTCTCTATTATATAATGACAGACCAGCTAGATCTAATGTCTCTATTACATTATGACAGACCAGCTAGATCTAATGTCTCTATTATATAATGACAGACCAGCTAGATCTAATGTCTCTATTACATTATGACAGACCAGCTAGATCTAATGTCTCTATTACATTATGACAGACCAGCTAGATCTAATGTCTCTATTACATTATGACAGACCAGCTAGATCTAATGTCTCTATTATATTATGACAGACCAGCTAGATCTAATGTCTCTATTATATTATGACAGACCAGCTAGATCTAATGTCTCTATTACATTATGACAGACCAGCTAGATCTAATGTCTCTATTATATTATGACAGACCAGCTAGATCTAATGTCTCTATTATATTATGACAGACCAGCTAGATCTAATGTCTCTATTACATTATGACAGACCAGCTAGATCTAATGTCTCTATTATATTATGACAGACCAGCTAGATCTAATGTCTCTATTATATTATGACAGACCAGCTAGATCTAATGTCTCTATTATATTATGACAGACCAGCTAGATCTACATGTCTCTATTATATTATGACAGACCAGCTAGATCTAATGTCTCTATTATATTATGACAGACCAGCTAGATCTAATGTCTCTATTACATTATGACAGACCAGCTAGATCTAATGTCTCTATTATATTATGACAGACCAGCTAGATCTACATGTCTCTATTATATTATGACAGACCAGCTAGATCTAATGTCTCTATTATATTATGACAGACCAGCTAGATCTAATGTCTCTATTACATTATGACAGACCAGCTAGATCTACTGTCTCTATTATATAATGACAGACCAGCTAGATCTAATGTCTCTATTATATTATGACAGACCAGCTAGATCTAATGTCTCTATTATATTATGACAGACCAGCTAGATCTAATGTCTCTATTACATTATGACAGACCAGCTAGATCTAATGTCTCTATTACATAATGACAGACCAGCTAGATCTAATGTCTCTATTACATTATGACAGACCAGCTAGATCTAATGTCTCTATTACATTATGACAGACCATCTAGATCTAATGTCTCTATTATATTATGACAGACCAGCTAGATCTAATGTCTCTATTACATTATGACAGACCAGCTAGATCTAATGTCTCTATTACATTATGACAGACCAGCTAGATCTAATGTCTCTATTACATTATGACAGACCAGCTAGATCTACTGTCTCTATTATATTATGACAGACCAGCTAGATCTACTGTCTCTATTATATTATGACAGACCAGCTAGATCTAATGTCTCTATTACATTATGACAGACCAGCTAGATCTAATGTCTCTATTATATTATGACAGACCAGCTAGATCTAATGTCTCTATTATATTATGACAGACCAGCTAGATCTACTGTCTCTATTATATTATGACAGACCAGCTAGATCTAATGTCTCTATTATATTATGACAGACCAGCTAGATCTAATGTCTCTATTATATTATGACAGACCAGCTAGATCTAATGTCTCTATTATATAATGACAGACCAGCTAGATCTAATGTCTCTATTACATTATGACAGACCAGCTAGATCTAATGTCTCTATTACATAATGACAGACCAGCTAGATCTAATGTCTCTATTACATTATGACAGACCAGCTAGATCTAATGTCTCTATTATATTATGACAGACCAGCTAGATCTAATGTCTCTATTATATTATGACAGACCAGCTAGATCTAATGTCTCTATTATATTATGACAGACCAGCTAGATCTACTGTCTCTATTATATTATGACAGACCAGCTAGATCTACATGTCTCTATTATATTATGACAGACCAGCTAGATCTAATGTCTCTATTATATTATGACAGACCAGCTAGATCTACATGTCTCTATTATATTATGACAGACCAGCTAGATCTAATGTCTCTATTATATTATGACAGACCAGCTAGATCTAATGTCTCTATTACATTATGACAGACCAGCTAGATCTAATGTCTCTATTACATTATGACAGACCAGCTAGATCTAATGTCTCTATTATATTATGACAGACCAGCTAGATCTAATGTCTCTATTATATTATGACAGACCAGCTAGATCTAATGTCTCTATTATATTATGACAGACCAGCTAGATCTAATGTCTCTATTACATTATGACAGACCAGCTAGATCTAATGTCTCTATTATATTATGACAGACCAGCTAGATCTAATGTCTCTATTATATTATGACAGACCAGCTAGATCTACTGTCTCTATTATATTATGACAGACCAGCTAGATCTAAATGTCTCTATTATATAATGACAGACCAGCTAGATCTAATGTCTCTATTATATTATGACAGACCAGCTAGATCTAATGTCTCTATTATATTATGACAGACCAGCTAGATCTACTGTCTCTATTATATTATGACAGACCAGCTAGATCTACTGTCTCTATTATATTATGACAGACCAGCTAGATCTAATGTCTCTATTACATTATGACAGACCAGCTAGATCTAATGTCTCTATTATATTATGACAGACCAGCTAGATCTAATGTCTCTATTATATTATGACAGACCAGCTAGATCTACATGTCTCTATTATATTATGACAGACCAGCTAGATCTAATGTCTCTATTATATTATGACAGACCAGCTAGATCTACTGTCTCTATTATATTATGACAGACCAGCTAGATCTAATGTCTCTATTACATTATGACAGACCAGCTAGATCTACTGTCTCTATTATATTATGACAGACCAGCTAGATCTAATGTCTCTATTATATTATGACAGACCAGCTAGATCTAATGTCTCTATTACATTATGACAGACCAGCTAGATCTAATGTCTCTATTATATTATGACAGACCAGCTAGATCTAATGTCTCTATTATATTATGACAGACCAGCTAGATCTAATGTCTCTATTATATTATGACAGACCAGCTAGATCTAATGTCTCTATTATATTATGACAGACCAGCTAGATCTAATGTCTCTATTACATAATGACAGACCAGCTAGATCTAATGTCTCTATTACATTATGACAGACCAGCTAGATCTAATGTCTCTATTATATTATGACAGACCAGCTAGATCTACTGTCTCTATTATATTATGACAGACCAGCTAGATCTACTGTCTCTATTATATTATGACAGACCAGCTAGATCTACTGTCTCTATTATATTATGACAGACCAGCTAGATCTAATGTCTCTATTATATTATGACAGACCAGCTAGATCTAATGTCTCTATTACATTATGACAGACCAGCTAGATCTAATGTCTCTATTACATTATGACAGACCAGCTAGATCTAATGTCTCTATTACATTATGACAGACCAGCTAGATCTACTGTCTCTATTATATTATGACAGACCAGCTAGATCTAATGTCTCTATTATATTATGACAGACCAGCTAGATCTAATGTCTCTATTATATAATGACTGACCAGCTAGATCTAATGTCTCTATTACATTATGACAGACCAGCTAGATCTAATGTCTCTATTACATTATGACAGACCAGCTAGATCTAATGTCTCTATTACATTATGACAGACCAGCTAGATCTAATGTCTCTATTATATTATGACAGACCAGCTAGATCTACTGTCTCTATTATATTATGACAGACCAGCTAGATCTAATGTCTCTATTATATTATGACAGACCAGCTAGATCTACATGTCTCTATTATATTATGACAGACCAGCTAGATCTACATGTCTCTATTACATTATGACAGACCAGCTAGATCTACATGTCTCTATTATATTATGACAGACCAGCTAGATCTAATGTCTCTATTATATTATGACAGACCAGCTAGATCTAATGTCTCTATTACATTATGACAGACCAGCTAGATCTAATGTCTCTATTACATTATGACAGACCAGCTAGATCTAATGTCTCTATTATATTATGACAGACCAGCTAGATCTAATGTCTCTATTATATTATGACAGACCAGCTAGATCTAATGTCTCTATTACATTATGACAGACCAGCTAGATCTAATGTCTCTATTATATTATGACAGACCAGCTAGATCTAATGTCTCTATTATATTATGACAGACCAGCTAGATCTACTGTCTCTATTATATTATGACAGACCAGCTAGATCTAATGTCTCTATTATATTATGACAGACCAGCTAGATCTAATGTCTCTATTACATTATGACAGACCAGCTAGATCTAATGTCTCTATTATATCATGACAGACCAGCTAGATCTAATGTCTCTATTACATTATGACAGACCAGCTAGATCTAATGTCTCTATTATATTATGACAGACCAGCTAGATCTAATGTCTCTATTATATTATGACAGACCAGCTAGATCTAATGTCTCTATTACATTATGACAGACCAGCTAGATCTAATGTCTCTATTACATTATGACAGACCAGCTAGATCTAATGTCTCTATTATATAATGACAGACCAGCTAGATCTACTGTCTCTATTACATTATGACAGACCAGCTAGATCTAATGTCTCTATTACATTATGACAGACCAGCTAGATCTAATGTCTCTATTATATTATGACAGACCAGCTAGATCTAATGTCTCTATTATATTATGACAGACCAGCTAGATCTAATGTCTCTATTATATTATGACAGACCAGCTAGATCTAATGTCTCTATTATATTATGACAGACCAGCTAGATCTACATGTCTCTATTATATTATGACAGACCAGCTAGATCTAATGTCTCTATTATATTATGACAGACCAGCTAGATCTAATGTCTCTATTACATTATGACAGACCAGCTAGATCTAATGTCTCTATTATATTATGACAGACCAGCTAGATCTACTGCCTCTATTATATTATGACAGACCAGCTAGATCTAATGTCTCTATTATATTATGACAGACCAGCTAGATCTACTGTCTCTATTATATTATGACAGACCAGCTAGATCTACTGTCTCTATTACATTATGACAGACCAGCTAGATCTACTGTCTCTATTATATTATGACAGACCAGCTAGATCTACTGTCTCTATTATATTATGACAGACCAGCTAGATCTAATGTCTCTATTACATTATGACAGACCAGCTAGATCTAATGTCTCTATTATATTATGACAGACCAGCTAGATCTACTATTATATTATGACAGGCCACCTCTCTATTATATTATGACAGACCAGCTAGATATACTGTCTCTAATATATTATGACAGACCAGCTAGATCTACTGTCTCTATTATATTATGACAGACCAGCTAGATCTACTGTCTCTATTATATTATGACAGACCAGCTAGATCTACTGTCTCTATTATATTATGACAGACCAGCTAGATATATTGTCTCTGTTATATTATGACAGACCAGCTAGATATACTGTCTCTATTACATTATGACAGACCAGCTAGATCTAATGTCTCTATTATATTATGACAGACCAGCTAGATCTACTGTCTCTATTATATTATGACAGACCAGCTAGATCTAATGTCTCTATTATATTATGACAGACCAGCTAGATCTAATGTCTCTATTACATTATGACAGACCAGCTAGATCTAATGTCTCTATTACATTATGACAGAGCAGCTAGATCTAATGTCTCTATTACATTATGACAGACCAGCTAGATCTAATGTCTCTATTACATTATGACAGACCAGCTAGATCTAATGTCTCTATTACATTATGACAGACCAGCTAGATCTAATGTCTCTATTATATTATGACAGACCAGCTAGATCTAATGTCTCTATTATATTATGACAGACCAGCTCGATCTAATGTCTCTATTATATAATGACAGACCAGCTAGATCTACTGCCTCTATTATATTATGACAGACCAGCTAGATCTAATGTCTCTATTATATTATGACAGACCAGCTAGATCTAATGTCTCTATTATATTATGACAGACCAGCTAGATCTAATGTCTCTATTATATTATGACAGGCCAGCTAGATCTACTGTCTCTATTATATTATGACAGACCAGCTAGATCTAATGTCTCTATTACATCATGACAGACCAGCTAGATCTAATGTCTCTATTATATTATGACAGACCAGCTAGATCTAATGTCTCTATTATATTATGACAGACCAGCTAGATCTACTGTCTCTATTATATTATGACAGACCAGCTAGATATACTGTCTCTAATATATTATGACAGACCAGCTAGATCTACTGTCTCTATTATATAATGACAGACCAGCTAGATCTACTGTCTCTATTATATTATGACAGACCAGCTAGATCTACTGTCTCTATTATATTATGACAGACCAGCTAGATATATTGTCTCTGTTATATTATGACAGACCAGCTAGATATACTGTCTCTATTACATTATGACAGACCAGCTAGATCTAATGTCTCTATTATATTATGACAGACCAGCTAGATCTACTGTCTCTATTACATTATGACAGACCAGCTAGATCTAATGTCTCTATTATATTATGACAGACCAGCTAGATCTAATGTCTCTATTATATTATGACAGACCAGCTAGATCTACAGTATCTATTATATTATGACAGGCCACCTAGATCTACTGTCTCTATTATATTATGACAGACCAGCTAGATATACTGTCTCTAATATATTATGACAGACCAGCTAGATCTACTGTCTCTATTATATAATGACAGACCAGCTAGATCTACTGTCTCTATTATATTATGACAGACCAGCTAGATCTACTGTCTCTATTATATTATGACAGACCAGCTAGATCTAATGTCTCTATTATATTATGACAGACCAGCTAGATCTAATGTCTCTATTACATTATGACAGACCAGCTAGATCTAATGTCTCTATTACATTATGACAGACCAGCTAGATCTAATGTCTCTATTATATTATGACAGACCAGCTAGATCTAATGTCTCTATTACATTATGACAGACCAGCTAGATCTAATGTCTCTATTATATAATGACAGACCAGCTAGATCTAATGTCTCTATTACATTATGACAGACCAGCTAGATCTAATGTCTCTATTACATTATGACAGACCAGCTAGATCTACAGTCTCTATTATATTATGACAGACCAGCTAGATATACTGTCTCTATTATATTATGACAGACCAGCTAGATCTAATGTCTCTATTAAATTATGACAGACCAGCTAGATCTAATGTCTCTATTACATTATGACAGACCAGCTAGATCTAATGTCTCTATTATATTATGACAGACCAGCTAGATCTACTGTCTCTATTATATTATGACAGACCAGCTAGATCTACTGTCTCTATTATATTATGACAGACCAGCTAGATCTAATGTCTCTATTATATTATGACAGACCAGCTAGATCTACTGTCTCTATTATATTATGACAGACCAGCTAGATCTACATGTCTCTATTACATTATGACAGACCAGCTAGATCTAATGTCTCTATTATATTATGACAGACCAGCTAGATCTAATGTCTCTATTACATTATGACAGACCATCTAGATCTAATGTCTCTATTATATTATGACAGACCAGCTAGATCTAATGTCTCTATTATATTATGACAGACCAGCTAGATCTACTGTCTCTATTATATTATGACAGACCAGCTAGATCTAATGTCTCTAATATATTATGACAGACCAGCTAGATCTACTGTCTCTATTATATTATGACAGACCAGCTAGATCTACTGTCTCTATTATATTATGACAGACCAGCTAGATCTAATGTCTCTATTATATTATGACAGACCAGCTAGATCTATTGTCTCTGTTATATTATGACAGACCAGCTAGATCTAATGTCTCTATTATATTATGACAGACCAGCTAGATCTAATGTCTCTATTATATTATGACAGACCAGCTAGATCTAATGTCTCTATTATATTATGACAGACCAGCTAGATCTAATGTCTCTATTATATTATGACAGACCAGCAAGATCTAATGTCTCTATTATATTATGACAGACCAGCTAGATCTAATGTCTCTATTACATTATGACAGACCAGCTAGATCTAATGTCTCTATTATATTATGACAGACCAGCTAGATCTACTGTCTCTATTACATAATGACAGACCAGGTAGATCTACTGCCTCTATTATATTATGACAGACCAGCTAGATCTAATGTCTCTGTTATATTATGACAGACCAGCTAGATCTAATGTCTCTATTATATTATGACAGACCAGCTAGATCTACTGTCTCTATTACATTATGACAGACCAGCTAGATCTACTGTCTCTATTATATAATGACAGACCAGCTAGATCTACTGTCTCTATTACATTATGACAGACCAGCTAGATCTAATGTCTCTATTACATTATGACAGACCAGCTAGATCTAATGTCTCTATTATATTATGACAGACCAGCTAGATCTACAGTATCTATTATATTATGACAGGCCACCTATATCAACTGTCTCTATTATATTATGACAGTCCAGCTAGATATACTGTCTCTAATATATTATGACAGACCAGCTAGATCTACTGTCTCTATTATATAATGACAGACCAGCTAGATCTACTGTCTCTATTATATTATGACAGACCAGCTAGATCTACTGTCTCTATTATATTATGACAGACCAGCTAGATATATTGTCTCTGTTATATTATGACAGACCAGCTAGATATACTGTCTCTATTACATTATGACAGACCAGCTAGATCTAATGTCTCTATTATATTATGACAGACCAGCTAGATCTACAGTATATATTATGTTATGACAGACCAGCTAGATCTACTGTCTCTATTATATTATGACAGACCAGCTAGATATACTGTCTCTATTATATTATGACAGACCAGCTAGATCTAATGTCTCTATTACATTATGACAGACCAGCTAGATCTAATGGCACTATTACATTATGACAGAGCAGCTAGATCTAATGTCTCTATTATATTATGACAGACCAGCTAGATCTACTGTCTCTATTATATTATGACAGACCAGTTAGATCTAATGTCTCTATTACATTATGACAGACCAGCTCGATCTACTGTCTCTATTATATAATGACAGACCAGCTAGATCTACTGCCTCTATTATATTATGACAGACCAGCTAGATCTAATGTCTCTATTATATTATGACAGACCAGCTAGATCTACTGTCTCTATTATATTATGACAGACCAGCTAGATCTACAGTGTCTATTATATTATGACAGGCCAGCTAGATCTACTGTCTCTATTATATTATGACAGACCAGTTAGATCTAATGTCTCTATTACATTATGACAGACCAGCTAGATCTAATGTCTCTATTATATTATGACAGACCAGCTAGATCTACAGTATCTATTATATTATGACAGGCCAGCTAGATCTACTGTCTCTATTATATTATGACAGACCAGCTAGATATACTGTCTCTAATATATTATGACAGACCAGCTAGATCTACTGTCTCTATTATATAATGACAGACCAGCTAGATCTACTGTCTCTATTATATTATGACAGACCAGCTAGATCTACTGTCTCTATTATATTATGACAGACCAGCTAGATATATTGTCTCTGTTACATTATGACAGACCAGCTAGATCTAATGTTTCTATTATATTATGACAGACCAGCAAGATCTACTGTCTCTATTATATTATGACAGACCAGCTAGATCTACTGTCTCTATTATATTATGACAGACCAGCTAGATCTACTGTCTCTATTATATTATGACAGACCAGCTAGATCTAATGTCTCTATTATATTATGACAGACCAGCTAGATCTAATGTCTCTATTATATCATGACAGACCAGCTAGATCTACTGTCTCTATTATATTATGACAGACCAGCTAGATCTACTGTCTCTATTATATTATGACAGACCAGCTAGATCTAATGTCTCTATTATATTATGACAGACCAGCTAGATCTAATGTCTCTATTACATTATGACAGACCAGCTAGATCTAATGTCTCTATTATATTATGACAGACCAGCTAGATCTACTGTCTCTATTATATTATGACAGACCAGCTAGATATACTGTCTCTATTATATTATGACAGACCAGCTAGATCTAATGTCTCTATTACATTATGACAGACCAGCTAGATCTACTGTCTCTATTATATTATGACAGACCAGCTAGATCTACTGTCTCTATTATATTATGACAGACCAGCCAGATCTACTGTCTCTATTATATTATGACAGACCAGCTAGATCTAATGTCTCTATTATATTATGACAGACCAGCTAGATCTACTGTCTCTATTATATTATGACAGACCAGCTAGATCTACTGTCTCTATTATATTATGACAGACCAGCTAGATCTAATGTCTCTATTATATTATGACAGACCAGCTAGATCTAATGTCTCTATTACATTATGACAGACCAGCTAGATCTACTGCCTCTATTATATTATGACAGACCAGCTAGATCTAATGTCTCTATTATATTATGACAGACCAGCTAGATCTACTGTCTCTATTATATTATGACAGACCAGCTAGATCTACAGTATCTATTATATAATGACAGACCAGCTAGATATACTGTCTCTATTATATTATGACAGACCAGCTAGATCTAATGTCTCTATTACATTATGACAGACCAGCAAGATCTACTGTCTCTATTATATTATGACAGACCAGCTAGATCTACTGTCTCTATTATATTATGACAGACCAGCTACATCTACTGTCTCTATTATATTATGACAGACCAGCTAGATATACTGTCTCTATTATATTATGACAGACCAGCTAGATCTAATGTCTCTATTATATTATGACAGACCAGCTAGATCTACAGTATGTGTTATAGTATGACAGGCCAGCTAGATCTACTGTCTCTATTATATTATGACAGACCAGCTAGATCTAATGTCTCTATTATATTATGACAGACCAGCTAGATCTACAGTATCTATTATATAATGACAGACCAGCTAGATCTACTGCCTCTATTATATTATGACAGACCAGCTAGATCTAATGTCTCTATTATATTATGACAGACCAGCTAGATCTAATGTCTCTATTATATTATGACAGACCAGCTAGATCTACTGTCTCTATTATATTTTGACAGACCAGCTAGATATACTGTCTCTATTATATTATGACAGACCAGCTAGATCTAATGTCTCTATTATATTATGGCAGACCAGCTAGATCTAGTCTCTATTATATTATGACAGGCCAGCTAGATCTACTGTCTCTATTATATTATGACAGACCAGCTAGATCTAATGTCTCTATTATATTATGACAGACCAGCTAGATCTAATGTCTCTATTATATTATGACAGACCAGCTAGATCTTATGTCTCTATTACATTATGACAGACCAGCTAGATCTACTGTCTCTATTATATTATGACAAACCAGCTAGATATACTGTCTCTATTATATAATGACAGACCAGCTAGATCTACTGCCTCTATTATATTATGACAGACCAGCTAGATCTAATGTCTCTATTATATTATGACAGACCAGCTAGATCTACTGTCTCTATTATATTATGACAGACCAGCTAGATCTAATGTCTCTATTACATTATGACAGACCAGCTAGATCTACTGTCTCTATTATATTATGACAAACCAGCTAGATATACTGTCTCTATTATATAATGACAGACCAGCTAGATCTACTGTCTCTATTATATTATGACAGACCAGCTAGATCTACTGTCTCTATTATATTATGACAGACCAGCTAGATCTACTGTCTCTATTATATTATGACAGACCAGCTAGATATACTGTCTCTATTATATTATGACAGACCAGCTAGATCTAATGTCTCTATTATATTATGACAGACCAGCTAGATCTACAGTATCTATTATGTTATGACAGGCCAGCTAGATCTACTGTCTCTATTATATTATGACAGACCAGCTAGATATGCTGTCTCTATTATATTATGACAGACCAGCTAGATCTAATGTCTCTATTACATTATGACAGACCAGCTAGATCTAATGTCTCTATTACATTATGACAGAGCAGCTAGATCTAATGTCTCTATTATATTATGACAGACCAGCAAGATCTACTGTCTCTATTATATTATGACAGACCAGCTAGATATACTGTCTCTATTATATTATGACAGACCAGCTAGATCTAATGTCTCTATTACATTATGACAGACCAGCTAGATCTACTGTCTCTATTATATAATGACAGACCAGCTATATCTACTTGCTCTATTATATTATGACAGACCAGCTAGATCTAATGTCTCTATTATATTATGACAGACCAGCTAGATCTACTGTCTCTATTATATTATGACAGACCAGCTAGATATACTGTCTCTATTATATTATGACATACCAGCTAGATCTAATGTCTCTATTTTATTATGACAGACCAGCTAGATCTACAGTATCTATTATATTATGACAGGCCAGCTAGTTCTAATGTCTCTATTATATTATGACAGACCAGCTAGATCTACAGTATCTATTATATAATGACAGACCAGCTAGATATACTGTCTCTATTATATTATGACAGACCAGCTAGATCTAATGTCTCTATTATATTATGACAGACCAGCAAGATCTACTGTCTCTATTATATTATGACAGACCAGCTAGATATACTGTCTCTATTATATTATGACAGACCAGCTAGATCTAATGTCTCTATTACATTATGGCAGACCAGCTAGATCTAATGTCTCTATTATATTATGACAGACCAGCTAGATCTACAGTATCTATTATATAATGACAGACCAGCTAGATCTACTGCCTCTATTATATTATGACAGACCAGCTAGATCTAATGTCTCTATTATATTATGACAGACCAGCTAGATCTACTGTCTCTATTATATTATGACAGACCAGCTACATCTACTGTCTCTATTATATTATGACAGACCAGCTAGATATACTGTCTCTATTATATTATGACAGACCAGCTAGATCTAATGTCTCTATTATATTATGACAGACCAGCTAGATCTACAGTATCTGTTATAGTATGACAGGCCAGCTAGATCTACTGTCTCTATTATATTATGACAGACCAGCTAGATCTAATGTCTCTATTATATTATGACAGACCAGCTAGATCTACAGTGTCTATTATATAATGACAGACCAGCTAGATCTACTGCCTCTATTATATTATGACAGACCAGCTAGATCTACTGTCTCTATTATATTATGACAAACCAGCTAGATATACTGTCTCTATTATATAATGACAGACCAGCTAGATCTACTGCCTCTATTATATTATGACAGACCAGCTAGATCTAATGTCTCTATTATATTATGACAGACCAGCTAGATCTACTGTCTCTATTATATTATGACAGACCAGCTAGATCTAATGTCTCTATTACATTATGACAGACCAGCTAGATCTACTGTCTCTATTATATTATGACAAACCAGCTAGATATACTGTCTCTATTATATAATGACAGACCAGCTAGATCTACTGCCTCTATTATATTATGACAGACCAGCTAGATCTAATGTCTCTATTATATTATGACAGACCAGCTAGATCTACTGTCTCTATTATATTATGAAAGACCAGCTAGATCTAATGTCTCTATTACATTATGACAGACCAGCTAGATCTACTGTCTCTATTATATTATGACAAACCAGCTAGATCTACTGTCTCTATTATATAATGACAGACCAGCTAGATCTACTGCCTCTATTATATTATGACAGACCAGCTAGATCTACTGTCTCTATTATATTATGACAGACCAGCTAGATCTAATGTCTCTATTATATTATGACAGACCAGCTAGATCTAATGTCTCTATTAAATTATGACAGACCAGCTAGATCTACAGTATCTATTATGTTATGACAGGCCAGCTAGATCTACTGTCTCTATTATATTATGACAGACCAGCTAGATATGCTGTCTCTATTATATTATGACAGACCAGCTAGATCTAATGTCTCTATTACATTATGACAGACCAGCTAGATCTAATGTCTCTATTACATTATGAAGAGCAGCTAGATCTAATGTCTCTATTATATTATGACAGACCAGCAAGATCTACTGTCTCTATTATATTATGACAGACCAGCTAGATATACTGTCTCTATTATATTATGACAGACCAGCTAGATCTAATGTCTCTATTACATTATGGCAGACCAGCTAGATCTAATGTCTCTATTATATTATGACAGACCAGCTAGATCTGCTGTCTCTATTATATAATGACAGACCAGCCAGATCTACTGCCTCTATTATATTATGACAGACCAGCTAGATCTAATGTCTCTATTATATTATGACAGACCAGCTAGATCTACTGTCTCTATTATATTATGACAGACCAGCTAGATATACTGTCTCTATTACATTATGACAGACCAGCTAGATCTAATGCCTCTATTATATTATGACAGACCAGCTAGATCTAATGTCTCTATTATATTATGACAGACCAGCTAGATCTACTGTCTCTATTATATTATGACAGACCAGCTAGTTCTACAGTATCTATTATATAATGACAGACCAGCTAGATCTACTGTCTCTATTATATTATGACAGACCAGCTAGATCTAATGTCTCTATTATATTATGACAGACCAGCAAGATCTACTGTCTCTATTACATTATGACAGACCAGCTAGATCTAATGTCTCTATTACATTATGACAGAGCAGCTAGATCTAATGTCTCTATTATATTATGACAGACCAGCAAGATCTACTGTCTCTATTAGAGACTAATGTCTCTATTATATTATGACAGACCAGCTAGATCTACTGTCTCTATTATATTATGACAGACCAGCTAGATCTACTGTCTCTATTATATTATCACAGACCAGCTAGATATACTGTCTCTATTATATTATGACAGACCAGCTAGATCTAATGTCTCTATTATATTATGACAGACCAGCTAGATCTACTGTCTCTATTATATTATGACAGACCAGCTAGATCAACTGTCTCTATTATATTATGACAGACCAGCTAGATCTAATGTCTCTATTATATTATGACAGACCAGCTAGATCTACTGTCTCTATTATATTATGACAGACCAGCTAGATCTACTGTCTCTATTATATTATGACAGACCAGCTAGATCTACTGTCTCTATTATATTATGACAGACCAGCTAGATCTAACTGTCTCTATTATATTATGACAGACCAGCTAGATCTACATGTCTCTATTATATTATGACAGGCCAGCTAGATCTACTGTCTCTATTATATTATGACAGACCAGCTAGATCTACTGTCTCTATTATATTATGACAGACCAGCTAGATATACTGTCTCTATTATATTATGACAGACCAGCTAGATCTACTGTCTCTATTATATTATGACAGACCAGCTAGATCTACAGTATCTATTATATTATGACAGACCAGCTAGATCATACTGTCTCTATTATATTATGACAGACCAGCTAGATCTAATGTCTCTATTATATTATGACAGACCAGCTAGATCTACTGTCTCTATTATATTATGACAGACCAGCTAGATCTAATGTCTCTATTATATTATGACAGACCAGCTAGATCTACTGTCTCTATTATATTATGACAGACCAGCTAGATCTACTGTCTCTATTATATTATGACAGACCAGCTAGATCTACTGTCTCTATTATATTATGACAGACCAGCTAGATCTACTGTCTCTATTATATTATGACAGACCAGCTAGATCTAATGTCTCTATTATATTATGACAGACCAGCTAGATCTAATGTCTCTATTATATTATGACAGACCAGCTAGATCTAATGTCTCTATTATATTATGACAGACCAGCTAGATCTACTGTCTCTATTATATTATGACAGACCAGCTAGATATACTGTCTCTATTATATTATGACAGACCAGCTAGATCTACTGTCTCTATTATATTATGACAGACCAGCTAGATCTAATGTCTCTATTATATTATGACAGACCAGCTAGATCTAATGTCTCTATTATATTATGACAGACCAGCTAGATCTAATGTCTCTATTATATTATGACAGACCAGCTAGATCTACTGTCTCTATTATATTATGACAGACCAGCTAGATCTACTGTCTCTATTATATTATGACAGACCAGCTAGATCTACTGTCTCTATTATATTATGACAGACCAGCTAGATCTAATGTCTCTATTACATTATGACAGACCAGCTAGATCTAATGTCTCTATTATATTATGACAGACCAGCTAGATCTACTGTCTCTATTATATTATGACAGACCAGCTAGATCTAATGTCTCTATTATATTATGACAGACCAGCTAGATCTACTGTCTCTATTATATTATGACAGACCAGCTAGATCTACATGTCTCTATTATATTATGACAGACCAGCTAGATCTACTGTCTCTATTATATTATGACAGACCAGCTAGATCTAATGTCTCTATTATATTATGACAGACCAGCTAGATCTAATGTCTCTATTATATTATGACAGACCAGCTAGATCTAATGTCTCTATTATATTATGACAGACCAGCTAGATCTACTGTCTCTATTATATTATGACAGACCAGCTAGATCTACTGTCTCTATTATATTATGACAGACCAGCTAGATCTACATGTCTCTATTATATTATGACAGACCAGCTAGATCTAATGTCTCTATTATATTATGACAGACCAGCTAGATCTACTGTCTCTATTATATTATGACAGACCAGCTAGATCTAATGTCTCTATTACATTATGACAGACCAGCTAGATCTAATGTCTCTATTATATTATGACAGACCAGCTAGATCTACAGTATCTATTATATTATGACAGACCAGCTAGATCTACTGTCTATATTATATTATGACAGACCAGCTAGATCTAATGTCTCTATTACATTATGACAGACCAGCTAGATCTAATGTCTCTATTATATTATGACAGACCAGCTAGATCTACTGTCTCTATTATATTATGACAGATCAGCTAGATCTACTGTCTCTATTATATTAAGACAGACCAGCTAGATCTACAGTATCTATTATATTACGACAAACCAGCTAGATCTACTGTCTCTATTACATTATGACAGACCAGCTAGATCTACTGTCTCTATTATATTATGACAGACAAGCTAGATATACTGTCTCTATTATATTATGACAGACCAGCTAGATCTAATGTCTCTATTATATTATGACAGACCAGCTAGATCTACAGTATCTATTATAGTATGACAGGCCAGCTAGATCTACTGTCTCTATTATATTATGACAGACCAGCTAGATCTACTGTCTCTATTATATTATGACAGACCAGCTAGATATACTGTCTCTATTATATTATGACAGACCAGCTAGATCTAATGTCTCTATTATATTATGACAGACCAGCTAGATCTAATGTCTCTATTACATTATGACAGACCAGCTAGATCTAATGTCTCTATTATATTATGACAGACCAGCTAGATCTAATGTCTCTATTATATTATGACAGACCAGCTAGATCTAATGTCTCTATTACATTATGACAGACCAGCTAGATCTACTGTCTCTATTATATTATGACAGACCAGCTAGATCTACTGTCTCTATTATATTATGACAGACCAGCTAGATCTAATGTCTCTATTATATTATGACAGACCAGCTAGATCTACAGTCTCTATTATATTATGACAGACCAGCTAGATCTACTGTCTCTATTATATTATGACAGACCAGCTAGATCTACTGTCTCTATTATATTATGACAGACCAGCTAGATATACTGTCTCTATTATATTATGACAGACCAGCTAGATCTAATGTCTCTATTATATTATGACAGACCAGCTAGATCTACAGTATCTATTATAGTATGACAGGCCAGCTAGATCTACTGTCTCTATTATATTATGACAGACCAGCTAGATCTAATGTCTCTATTACATTATGACAGACCAGCTAGATCGAATGTCTCTATTACATTATGACAGACCAGCTAGATCTAATGTCTCTATTATATTATGACAGACCAGCTAGATCTAATGTCTCTATTATATTATGACAGACCAGCTAGATCTAATGTCTCTATTACATTATGACAGACCAGCTAGATCTACTGTCTCTATTATATTATGACAAACCAGTTAGATATACTGTCTCTATTATATAATGACAGACCAGCTAGATCTACTGCCTCTATTATATTATGACAGACCAGCTAGATCTACTGTCTCTATTATTTTATGACAGACCAGCTAGATATACTGTCTCTATTATATTATGACAGACCAGCTAGATCTAATGTCTCTATTTTACTATGACAGACTAGCTAGATCTACAGTATCTATTATATTATGACAGGCCAGCTAGATCTACTGTCTCTATTATATTATGACAGGCCAGCTAGATCTACTGTCTCTATTATATTATGACAGACCAGCTAGATCTAATGTCTCTATTATATTATGACAGACCAGCTAGATCTACTGTCTCTATTATATTATGACAGACCAGCTAGATATACTGTCTCTATTATATTATGACAGACCAGCTAGATCTAATGTCTCTATTATATTATGACAGACCAGCTAGATCTAATGTCTCTATTATATTATGACAGACCAGCTA